>NW_023270971.1:80660-380158 GCF_011800145.1 Mirounga leonina
ATTATGATTAGGTTATGTTAATCACCATACATTACATCATTAGTTTTTGATGTAGTGTTCCATGATTCATTGTTTGCATATAACACCCAGTGCTTCATTCAATATGTGCCCTCTTTAATACCCATCACCAGGTTCACCCATCCCCTCACTCCTCTCCCCTCTAGAACCCTCAGTTTGTTTCTCAGAGTCCATAGTCTCTCATGGTTCATCCACCGCTCCGACTTCCCTCCCCTTCATCATTCTTCCCCTCCTGCTATCTTCTTTTTTTTTAACATATAATGTATTATTTGTTTCAGAGGTACAGGTCTGTGACTCAACAGTCTTACACAATTCACAGCGCTCACCATAGCACATACCCTCCCCAATGTCTATTACCCAGACACCCCATCCTTCCCACCCCCCAACACTCCAGCAACCTTCAGTTTGTTTCCTGAGATTAAGAATTCCTCATATCAGTGAGGTCATATGATACATGTCTTTCTCTGATTGACTTATTTTGCTCGGAACCCTCCTACACTGTTGGTGGGAATGCAGGCTGGTGCAGCCACTCTGGAAAACAGTATGGAGGTTCCTCAGAAAGTTGTAAATAGAGCTACCATATGACCCAGCAATTGCACTACTGGGTATTTACCCCAAAGATGTAGGGATCCGAAGGGGTACGTGCACCCCAATTTTTTTTTTACTACAGAATTTTCACTACCATTTATATGGTGCTATGAACAGAAGTGTCTAAATTGAGATATAAACTTACTCCACAAATTACAACTCTTTCATATACCCTATTCACATACCCTGAACTAGTGTTTTGTAAAATGTCTAGAAACTATTCATCTGTAGCATAATTCTAGGTAGAAAAGAATTTAAGTATTATTATGTTATTACATACGATGTTTAAAAACAAGTGAAATCAGGAAACATCTCTTCATTGATTTTATGTAATAGGAATTCTAGGTTGTGTCAGAAATGCTTTTTTTTTTTAAACTGAACTATTGGATCTGCTTCCACTCTCTTCTATTCTGCTTGCCAGGGATTTGCTACACAATTAAAGTATAAAAGGGCTTGTTTTGACTAATTAATTAAAGGATTAAATATGGACACCCATTCTATAACTTCTGAGTGTCAATACAACCAGAAAAAGATTGATTTTTATTCAATTCAAGGTATACTCATGGATGTTAGGGGATGTATTCAGTACAATAATGATGTCTGATTTTCTCACACACTCAGAAATCTTCAAAAGCTATCTATAATAAATATATGTATATGTATATATATAATACCTAGCTTTATATCATAAATATATAATTTTTCTCCTCCTCCTCATTCATCTTTTTCTTCTGAGTACTGACCTCTTCAGGGTATTTTTTCCCCCAAGGTGTTATTCACCTTTTTTTGAGTCACACCTGACTGTGGTGACAGAATGTCTGCCTGATTTAATCCACAGAGTACCAGAAAGAACTCGGAGATTAGCCTCCCCAGTATACAGGTGCCTCTGTGAAGAAATGTAAATTCTCCCAGAACTGATATGTTCCTAGGTTCCTCTCAGTGTCTGAGCAAACCTGGATGATATAAAGCATGAAGAGCCAAGGTTTATGGCCTCACACAGACTCTTTCCTAAATAATGACTCTGATAGTTCATGGAAGGATGATTGACCATCTCCCATACCCAATACACATAGACCAACCCAACTAGGGTCTCTTCAGCCAACACTTCTTTTCATCATTCAAAGCCAAATAAACCATTCAGTGCTATTTGGATCATGACTACTTATTGTATTCTACATACTCTGAGTGAATAATAGATAAAATCCTATAAACCAAACTGACTTTGGGTTAGAGGGCATCTTTAAAGCACTTATTTAATTACTAGAACCTAAATCTTGAAAACTGTTAATGCTATATCCTAGTTATCCAGGTCTTGAAGACAAGAAAGAAATATATCCTAAACTGGAGTCAAAAGTAGACAATAACTATTTTGATAAAAGTGATAAATTATTTATCATGACAAGATTCAAGGATGTATTCATTATAGAAGCAAACATTAGAAGGAAAAATCTGAACTTTTTTTTTTGCTAAAATTTCATTAGAATACAACTTTTGCTTACCTTTGAATTTCCTTACATCTTACTATGGCTGATATTACTATCTCTAGGAATGATAAACAGCTACCCTACATTGAGCATCCACTATATGCCAGGTATCATGCTCAATATGCTATTAACATCATACAGCAATCCTGGAAGTAAATTTTATTATCACTAGTACAGATGTATCTTAAATACGACTCCTCCATGAAAAGCAGTGTCCATTTACACTACTTTTCCAACCTGGAAGCAGGCTCTCACTCTTCTTCATCCCCCAAAGGAAATCCCATTTCTGCCAAGAATTTCTCTACTCACTTGATCTTTCCTCATATTCAATATCTCCATTGCTTATTTTTCCATCTTGACAACTCTGAAACTCACTATAGGCTTTCCCAGTTTTCTCAATCACAAATATGTTAATTCCATTCATCACATATAGATAAGAAAACTGGAACCAGGGGTGGCTGGGTGGCTCAGTCGGTTGAGTGCTGAACTCTTGATTTCAGCTCAGGTCATGATCTCAGGTCTCTGAGATGGAGCCCTGCACTGGGCTCCACGCTCAGTGCTGAATCTGCTTGTCCCTCTACCTCTGCTCCTCCCCCGCATTCACGTACTCTCTCTCTCTCATAAATAAATAAATAAATAAATAAATAAATAAATAAATAAATAAATAAATAAATAAATAAAATCTTAAAAAAAAAAAGAAAGAAAAAGAAAACTGGAACCAAAGACTTTAAATGACTTGCCCATGGTCCCAAAAATTGTAATAGAGCTTGAATTCAGACAAGGTTCTGTATTAAGACAAGGCCAACAATTTCTCTGTTTCATAGGCCCATTTATACAAAACTCTTTTCTTTTGGCATTCTAAATACAATATTTAAAAACAATGAATTAGAGAATAACAGAAATAAACTAAAGATCCAAATGTAGATATGTCATTCTAAAGATCACAAAAACACATACAACATAAATATGAAGAACTCATTCTTAGGCTTTTGTACTCATATGGTAGTATGTGAAATCTAATGGCCTATCTTCTATTCAAAACTTTTTAGTAATGGAAATTTGTAAATATTTGAAAATATTATTTAATCTAGAAACTTGAATTTTGATTTTACTAGATTTTATTCAGTGTATTAATTTTTTTCTATTAAGTACTAAAGATCTATCTTCAGTGATGTCTCCTCTGTCCTGTCCACTTTAAGTTTGTCTCCATTCTCCAGGACCTATTATCTCTAAAATTTTACTATTCTTTCATAGGCTGCCTTACACTGACTGTAAGAACTCCATCTCTACACATTATTAAAAATTACAGTTGATTCTGGTATCATGCCATGCATGGCAGATAGTCAATAGATGCTTTTTGAATGAACACTAGCACAAATCCACAGTGTCATGTGCAGCTTTATGCATGGAAAGGGACAAAAGCTCTTCTAGGCTTTAGCAGATGTCTCAGGGCAAAGCTAATGTACCAATTCATTCCTTGAGTTGAGATGTTGGCTTTTTTATTGAGTCTAAAATGTGGAAGAATATAGAGCTACAAACTATGCAGAATCAAACTTTTCAACCACAAAAATCTGAACACTTCATGACAAGATATAGCTTATTTTATATTCTTTAAAAATTATGTACAAGATGACTTATTTTCCAGTAGTACATTAACTATCAAAAGTAGATAGCAAATCTTTATGTTGACATTTATATTTGTTTACATTCAGTCTTAGAGCATGCAGTTCAGTCATTTGGACATAAAGAGTTAATTACTATATCAGCCTAAGGTCACATGACCCAGAGTTGCAATAATTCTAAAAAGAGCACTTAGGTATAGACTGTTGCTTAGACTCTATCTGAAAGGAGATACCATACTCTGCCAGCAGTCAGCATGAACACACAGTAAAGAGAGAATTATGAATGGTGTGTCAGTTGAAGTTAAATGGTCTTACTCCCTTAAATTTCATAGTTTCAAAGTATGGCAGCATCATTATTTGTTCATTATTTGTTCTCCTGAAATATCAAAAGAGCAAAGAAACCCATACTCCGATGGATGATTAAAAAACACCTCAATATCCAGTATGTATTGTACTTAGATTATTTAGTCTTTCTTATTCTCTGTTTCTAGCATGGGAAATACATATATATATAAAAGATACCAATAGAATTAATTTAGTGAAACCAGGTGGAAGTGATTAAAAGGCTATCTCCTTTCCACACTTACGAAGGTATACTGTTGATAACATCCTGAATTCAAAGAACAAAATCAGACCGGTCATTGTTTACCTAAGATAGCAATCCTTAGCTTTGTAATCAAGCAAAATTTATTTTGCTTTGCTATACTTGGCAGTAAGAAAGAATTCTTACAGTGTCTTATTATACAGTAGCCATTTCTCCATTTAAAGCTATACTTCCACATGGACAAATAGTACTGTACTGCGGTCTAAAAGTAATTGATGACATACAAAATCATCATAGGTTTCTTATAATGGGATAAATACCAGTTACTTTTCAACAGTCCTGTGTCAGCTTTCTACAAAGAAATTTACACAGATACTATGTGACTTAGGAAACTTTGGGACCCATTAGATTTAAAATATCTTGACAGTAAGCTACTTTGAGAAAGATTTTATGAGTAAGACACCATTCCAAAGGTAAGCCCTGATTCAGGCCTTGTTTGATTTCTCCATGCCTGATCCACCGAGGCAACTGCTGGGAAAATGCAGAAAATGGGATGTATTGTTTCCAGTAGTGAATCATGATTTCAAAAGTTTAAATGGACATCTGAGATTGAACAGCAACCAAATGTTTATCTTCATGCACTTCATTTTTCCAATTAACTCTGTACCTCATTTTCCTCTATCAACTTTTGCAAAATTTTCAATTTTCTTCCAATGTTTAATTTTTTTCCACTTCCAGGCATAAAAACTTACATCTACATCCTTTATACCCTCTTCTCTCTTTTCCCAATAAGGAAGTTCTCCAGACTTTTATTTAAGGTCAGTCTCATGCTGGGGATCCTCTTGTCTCCAGAAGTTTTCACAAAAACAAAACAAAACAAAACAAAACAAAAACAAACAAACAAAACCAAAACCCTATGTTATCAATTATTCCTACTCTCTTGTGTATAAAATATTTCCCTCTCAATGGGATCCATTATACCAGTTAGAAAAGATTAAAAAATAAACCCTCCTCTAATTAATATCTTACCTTTCTTTGACTCAATAATATACCTATGTTTCCATGGATTTTCTTATGGAAGAATATTCTTGGAGTGGGATATCTCACCCCAAATATATATGTGGTATGTGTGAGGTGTGTGTGTATATGTGTAGGGGAATTATGAATCCATTCTCTCCTGCTTTTAAATCCCAGGTCAAATTCTCTCCCTTCCCTTCCCTTTTCTCTTCTCATATTTTCTCTCTCAATTTTTCTCTCTCTCATACATATACATATATATATGCATATATATACATATATATAATTTACTATACTTATTTATATGCAATAAACTATAAAGTATATAAAGTATATGGCATAAGTTCTGATATCATATCTCAATCCTTCCTATGTATCTGTGGCTCAGAGAACTGCCGTGGTCCTGAGCTTGAACTTCTTGTCTCTTTAAGTACCCTATATCTTTCTCCTCCCATCAGAGTTATCTTGCCATAATATACACTTCCTGCTTCAAGACACTTACTATTGATTCATTCATCCAACATTTATTGAACCTCTGTACAATGCCAGGCCTTATTCTAAGCACAGCAGTTACAGTCATGAACCGAAGAACTTCAAAGGGCTATGGTCTCATGAAGAAGGCTGCTAACAAGAAAATAATTATATAACATCACTTAATGCAGCTTGTAGTGTTTTTTTCCCCTTATTAACCATAAAATGTTTGCATAGTACTGTAGCTCTAAATTTTAAATCTGAGACTTTTGTGTTCTCTGGATACTGTGATGATGATGGTGGAAAAAATCTCATTCTGTTTAAAGATTAAACACAAAAGAGATCTTTAATTGCATTAAACCATGATTCTTCCCAGGCAACACCATTAAGCTTCCCCCAGCCACAGTGGTCTGTATACTGTATAATGGCATCAGTCATGATTTTAAATGGGTTTCATGGGATAACCAGTATAGAAGCAACAAATGAATGTTTTTCTATCAGATAGCCTGCCTAAAACATTGAAGTAACCCTAAGAAAGGAAAGGGATCACAGCACCCCTTGGCCTCTACTGTCTAAGCTAATTCCTTCTGTTCATAGGAGTGAAGTGGGTTAGTTGGTTGTCTGTGTCTCCTCCCTTTAATATAAAAATATTAGTGATATATTTTGTAGTTTTGTAGCCAAAGAAGAAGGTGGTTGTCTTCACTTTTCATCTCTAATGAGTCCTCAAGAGAGAGGTGAAAAGAATAAAACCAGTTAGGCCTAATATAAATTCTTTTAAACTTTCTGCTGTTCTCCAACACTAAGGGAGGTCTGGCTTTGTTTTTTTAAGATTTTTTATTTATTTATTTGTCAGAGAGAGAGAGAAAGCACAAACAGGGGGAGCGGCAGGCAGAGGGAGAAGCAGACTCTCCACTGAGCAAGGAGCCTGATGTGGGACTCAATCCCAGGACCCTGGGATCACGACCTGAGCTAGAAGGTAGACACTTAACTAACTGAGCCACCCAGGTGTCCCTGGAGGTCTGGCTCTAAAGGTGAGGCCAAATTGGCCACTGAACATTCTGAATCCTTAATCATTAGTAACTCAAACTACTGACATCAAGTTTAGTGTTAGAAATATAAATTAATCACAGAAGTGGGGAAAAATATTAAAAAAGGCAACACTTGGGGTTTTTTTCCTTTTATTGATAGTCCACTCTACTTTTACTATTAAAAATCAGAAATGCAAAAGTAGGTATCAGTTCATCCCATATAAAGGTAGCACCATATCTCATATGCAATTCAGTTTTCTAAGGTTTTACTGAAGGTGTCAACCTCAAAGCCCTTAAGACTATTACATGAGCTTGGCAAATACATACACAGCATTTCAAATTAATTCAGAAAAAGAGGAGGGACTTGGCTTTCAGATGGGGAAACCATGAACCCTGGATGTCAGAATTGACCCCAGAATTAAAAAGATGAGAATTTTGGAACATATTATATTAAAATATATTTCAATATATTCAAAAAGTTTCAGTGCAGTGAATATTTCTATTGTTTGAAAATATGCCTTCATTAATTCTAATGATTTCTAAAATTATATTCACTGGCAAATATAGCATTTGGATTGCCTGGATTCAAAGGGAGAAGAGAGTTCTCAAATTTGTTCACGATAAAAATATTCGTAGAATGCTTATGAGTGTTATGGCCTCAAGCTCATCTATTTTGTGCAATTTCTAAGCTAGAATCTTGGCTAAATGTGTGAAATCATTGAAGTGTATCCGAGTTTCATGCACGGATGCTTGCATTTCTTTACAGTACAAGAAGGCTTTGAGAAATGGAAGGGATTAATAAAGTGAGTTATGTTTAAATTAAAAGTGATTTATAGCTTTGTAATGTATATATCTATGCATTCTACTTTAGAAACAAAGAGGAGACTTAAAAATTGCATCTTACATAAATAATTTTATAGCTGAGTTAGCAATTTCCCACCTCTAAATGCATATTGTTATTAGATCTAAGCTGTTTTCTTCCTGGAAACACTGTCCAAAGCAGTGTTTTGTGTGATTCCCTGGGAGTTTAAGTCAAAGATAGCACCACAGAGCTTCATCTAGGCAGCAAATGGTCAGAGTAGTTCCAATCAGAGCTAACAACCCTCTTGAGTTTAAAATGTCCCCAAGATGTTGTGGTGGTGGTTGTTATTTTAAACTGGGGCTGAATTTTTATGTCCATAGCTACATAAATGGGCATATTTCTTATGCACCAGGTTCTTGGAGAGATAAAAAGAAAGGAGAGAGAAAATCAAAAATTATTATGGAGTAAAAAAAATGAGTATCTCTTTTTCCTTTTTAAAAAATGTGTGAACATACACACACACACACATGCATATCACACACACCTTGATTTATTCTATATCCTTCTAATGATAGGAATTTACAGTCATACAGGGGGTGGGACAGCAACATAAATAAATCAATACATAAGGAACTTACAGCACATACTCCTATTTTCTCTTTTGAACTCATCTTCTCAGTGCTCTGTGCTTCCTTACCCAACTCATGTTTTCCACTCCACCATGTAAACCCCTCAATTCATTGTGAAGAAATTCCTTTACAATCCTGAATTTGCTGAATGCTCTCTGCCCACCTCACAGTTTCATTACCATAACAGAAACTTCTTAAAGTGTGATCATCATATCAAGCATAGTTTCATGTCAGCTGAATATGCAAATTGGAAGAGAAAATATCAGTTATTTTACATTATCCAAACCCACCCCTGTTAAGTGATACCACACTTTGGTAGAGAGTAATACCACATATAATAGCATCAATGTTTGAGGATGACCTTTGTCAGGGACTTCATTATTACCCACCACTGCTCTGTTGGAAAAATGGTATTATTCACATTTTACAGACAAGGAAAATGAAACATAGAAGGTTAATTACTTGATCCTGACCCTGACCCAAACTCTAACCCTGATATCTGGGTAAGGAAATACACTGGGAAGCTGAGATTTGAATTTAGTTGAGTCTTACTCCACAACAGTTCCCTTTCGCACTATCACATGTCCTACATTTTTGATGGAGCAGCTGCTGGCTTTTAATTATCAGGTATGTTTATGAGAGGAATAACAACATTTAGAGAATGAGATGTAGAAATCCTGATAAGGAACATCTTGACTGCATGTAAAATAGAAACATGTATGCTTAAACTGTTCGGTCCCACTGAGATGAACTGTAACAATAACTCAAGTATTTCAAGGAACTGTCCACTTTTTCTATTTCCCAGTTGCCTGATCATTGATATTCACTCTTGATTTCCTAACCTGTAAAATAGAGATCATAAAGTCTACTTAATAGGGTTCTTAGAAGTTTTTGATAATGTATGTGGGATATCTTATTTATAGTAAGCGCTATTAAATAGGGCTAAATGTAGGAACATATAATAATATAAACTGTATGGGGAAAACCCAAATTGCTTACTTAGTTATTTCTTTAAAAAAACAAAATAGGGGCGCCTGGGTGGCTCAGTTGGTTAAGCAACTGCCTTCGGCTCAGGTCATGATCCTGGAGTCCCAGGATCGAGTCCCGCATCAGGCTCCCTACTCGGCAGGGAGTCTGCTTCTCCCTCTGACCCTCCTCCCTCTCATGCTCTCTGTATCTCATTCTCTCTGTCTCAAATAAATAAATAAAATCTTTAAAAAATAAAAAATAAAAAAAAATAAACAAGGGACAGTCTGTTTCCTTCTATTTCAGAGAAGATAAATATTTACATCACTTGCTTTTCTATCTCCTTAGCCCACCCTTTCCCCCAAGCGTTTGTGCCTCAGATAAAATTTTTTTTTAAAATGGGAATATAAGAAACATGTGGTACAAAAAAATGGATTCCAGGCTACACAGACTTGCTGTGGTTGAGTTTTAACAAAATAACCTCTTCCAACAATCAAGGAATAAGAGATTTTAATTAATTGTCCATGTACTGGGGACTGACAGTAAATGCTATGAGATCTATTTGATGCCTGAGTCCCATAATGTATCAGGAATCATAAAATGCCATTTTACTTGATGTCTACTTATTTTATTTATATTATAGGTCACCAGAGTTTTCTTTGTTTTTCCTCGCAAATGTTTTTATTACAAGAAAAATCACCAATGACATTTAATATGCTAGATTTACATTTTGAGATAAATTTGCCACTATTATATTAGAGTACATCATGGAAAAGATGAAATCAAAAATAGCATTTTATCATATATTATATTACTTACGACATTTAGTGGTAGTTTTATGGCATTTATTTGTGGTTATTGCGATTGTAGGGTAATTTAAAGAAGACAAAGACCAACCTGATTTGCAGTCACTTGGAAGATTTTATTTCTTTATAAAACTAAAGAGTTAACAAGAAAGATGACCAAAATGATCATCAAGGCAGCCTCCAAAATATCCATTTTTGACTAATACTTAGATGGTAACAGGCAACCCTCAACACAAAATTTAACATTTTTCCCAGTTTCAATCTCCAACATCACCCTCACTGTGTGACAAAAAGCTGAGGGAATATCAGGTGAGGTACATGCTGGTTGCTTGAGGAAACACACTACCCTTTGTTAGGGAGTATTTCTTCTCATCTTTGATCTATGGGTCATTTGTATTCGGGGGTATCTAGTCCAAAACTCTGGTATTATTAGAGATCTTGGCAATCAGATCCCATTATCAAAACTAACACAAATCGGTCACATAAATACCTTGGATCCTTCCTATATTAAGACAGACTGGAATTTTCTACAAAAAATAAAATAAAATTATAATTAGATAATGACATATAATGAATAAAGAAATTCGGCTAAATATCAATAATATCACTTAGTCCTGGAGAAGCTATGCCTTCAGACCTAATATTTTAAAGTTAGACACCTGAAATACCGAATGTGAAAGGGAAGTTCTTCTACTAGATAGAAGATGAAAATATTCTTGCCATTCTAAACATAATAAATACAGTGAAAATACATGAAGTAAAAAAATACAGTAAAATAAATACAGTAAAAAATATAGGAAGTTTTGAAAAATCTTATGACAGAGAAGTTAATTTTCAGTCTTTGTGGATCAGCTACTTGAACATCATTCCCATACCCATTTTCTCTTGACATCTTCCATTATAGGGATATCCTTTCAGACCGCCTTGCAAATACATTCTACTATATGAATAATTTCAGCCAGTAAGATGAAGTTTCAAGTTCTTCGATAAAGCTTACAAAAAAATAAATAAAGCCTAATGCGTTAAAGAGATTTTTAGTGTTTCCTCTATTCTTCTAGCCAAGAATAAAGATGCATTGCTTAAAAGAAAAGTGACCATCTTGTATAAAACCTGTACAGTACGTAATATTGAGCAGATAAATTTTAGGGGATCTAAATAAATGGAATGATATGTCATATTTATGGATCAAAATACTATAGTTTTTAAGATGCCTATTCTCTCCAAACTGGTCTATAGATGCAATCCTAATGAAAAATTCCAATCAAAATCTCAGAAGTTTTATTTTTTTTTAAAGTAGATAAATTGATTCTAGAATTCACATGGAAATGCAAAGTCTAGAATGTCAAAGCAACTTTGAAAAATAAAAAGAATTAGCACTACTTGATTTCAAGTGATAGCAATCTAATATAGTAAGGTATTGATATAAAGATAAACTAACACATCAATGGAAAAGAATCAATTCTACACATAGACTCACAGGTACATGATCAATTGATTTCAACAAAGGTATAAAGGTAATTCAATGGAGAAAGGATAGTCTTTTCACCAAATGGAAAAAACGTAATTTAAAACCCCCCGAAATTTGGATATGCACATAAAAAATGAACATCAACCCATCCCTGCTGTTACATTTTTAAAATCAACATAGATTATAAATAAATGTGAAACCTAAAACTAAAACTTTCTAAAAGAAAATACAGGACAAAATCTGTGTGACCTTGGGTTAGGAAAAGATTGTTTTTGATATGAGACCAAAGGCAAAATATATAAAAGATAAATTGACAAAGTCAACTTCATTCACATTTAAAATTTCTAATGTGCAAACCACACTTTTAAGAGAAAGAGAAGACAAACCAGAAGCTGAGAAAAAATATTTGTAAGTCACATATCTGACTAAGGGCTTGTATTCAGAATATAAAGCTCAATATTAAGAAAACAAACAAACCAAAAAAATGGGCAAAATATCTCAACAGTCACTTCGCCAAAGAAGATATAAAGATGGCATATGCGTACATGGAATATATTCAATATCACTAGTCATTTGGTAAAAGCAAATTGAAATCATAATGCTATACCACTAGATTTAAATTAAAAAGATTGACCATGCCACTGTGTTAATGAGTATATGGAGCAACTGAAAGTCTTCATACATTGCTTGTGGAAAGGTAATATGGTACAATCACCTTGGAAAACAGATCAGAAGTTTCATAAAACATTAATATTTACAATAAATTTATTACAATATATTTTACTGTATAATACATAATACAATATAAACTATATAATAAAACATATTAAATAAATCACAATAATAATTTAATAAAACATATATGTGCCATATAGCCCAGCCATCTAAAGAGGAAAGAAAGTATATGTCCATACAAAGCCTTTCCTACAAATGTTCATAGGAGCCTTATTTCTAACAATCCAAAACTGAAAGCAACCCAAATGTCTATCAACAGGTGACTCGATAAACAAATGTTGAAAGATCCATAAAATGGACTATTATTCAGTTATAAAAGGGAATTTACTATTTATATGCATGACCTCATGAATTAATCTCAAAATAATAATGCTGAGTGAAGGAAGCCATACAAAAAAGAAGTATATGTTGTATAATTTCATTTTTACAAAGTTCTTGAAAATCGAAACACATTTTCAGCATCAGAAAGCACATCAGTAGTTCCCTTGGGATGGAGGAGATGAGGAAAAAAAGGAACACAAATGGACATAAGTAAGGGAACTTTGAGGGGTAATAAGTACATGAATTATTTTGATTGTGGTGGAGATTCTATGTGTGTATACATAGGCCTAAACTTATCAAATTGTTTACTTTAAATATGTGCAGTTAATTGCATGTCAATTATACCCCAATAAAGTTTTCTTTTATAATGTTCAAAGGCAGGAAGGGTATGTTTCATGAAAGGAAGAAGATGCTGGCAATTGGCAAAAACAAAAGAGGCCATCATATCACCGAATGGACAAAAGTAATAGGCTAAGTTGTTTAGGAAGTCAAAAAGACAGGATGCTTGATCCCTGTTGGGATTAGCTGTATCAGCTGATACACCTACTCTGGCCCTCTTAACACCAGATTTGTTGTAGTGGAGGAAAAAGAAATGACAAATGACTAATTATTTAAGCAACTGTTAGGTTTGTTGTTGTTGCTGTTATATGCAGCTGAATGCAATCCTGACTGATAAAAATGTTAAGGTATAATGGATGGAGCTCTGCTTAAAAATGACAAGATAAAATCAATTTGTTTCAGAAATATGAGCTGATAACCAAAAACAAATTGGAAAAATAAATAGAGCAGAGCAGCACAAAGAAAGATAAATGATACCAAGAACCAAAGAGGATTAATAGTTATATTTTGACATAGTTCAGTTCCCTGGATATTTGAGGTATTTGGGGTTAGCAAGTGATGAAGGGGAGACAAGGAGCTAGAATTGGAAGAGCTGTAACCAGGCAGAATCTAGAAAAGTAGGGGATGGCTATGAATGTAAATTGCACTCAGGTGGAACCCAAAATCTGGTCATCAAGGCAAAGTGAGGGTTCTATATAATAGCAGACCTCAAGAGCATCACCAATTCTTAGCAAAGATGGTTAAGTCAAGTTATGGATGACAACAGAGTGCAAGAATTGGAAATGACCTAGGAAGAAACAAATGTCAGAAACCTGAGTCCAGGTAAATATTAGGAACTGGAACTGGCAATTTAAGACCAGAACTAACTGTATCAAGGGAAACAGTGTAAGAAATTATGCCAGAAAAGTTTCATTTTTAAAGCAGAATACAACCAAAATGTTTATTAATTTTCAATAACAGCTAATTGAGATGGTATATGCACATATAAAGGCAAACAAAGTGCCTAACAGATCCTGATAGTGTAGAATATGATAAAAAAACATAGTTAGCAACATAATTGTTTCAGTTGCCTTTTATATAGGAATAGTAGCTTAAACGAATGCAGACATATAAAAATTGCCAATCCCTCCTCTTAGAGTAGAATTTAATTAATCAATTATATGTCATAATTCCTAATCTTCATTTGACTTTATCTATGCACATTTGGCAAAAATAATTTGAGACTGTTGTTTCACCTTTCTTAATTATGGTATAACTGAATCCATAGGAAATTAATTTAGATCCAAGACAAAGTAATCAGCACAAGTATTCAAGTTACAACCATAATTTTAATTATCTAGATATACTGGAGAAGCCATCTTAACCAATGGGATCAAGATTAATCAGTTGGTTAATTTAAAAAAAAGTCAACTTAAGTAAGGAATCATAAAATAAAGTTAGCTATATTGTGAAGTTATTTTCATACAATAAACAATTTCAATGCATCTATAAGATTTTGAGTGTCAGGTTGATAAATGGATACTTCTCCTCTAGGACTCAATACTATTATTTTTTTCTTCCAATTTTCAAACCAGCTAATAAATGCTGTGCTAATAACCTTTGGATGTTGGGCCAACATCTTTACTTTTAAAAATCCCTCTGCTGACTCAAGTAACCTATTGTCTTTCCCTCATTATCCACACCCATAGTGGGTTATCTACAGTTGGTTTCAAGTTCTGCTTTCTTTAAAGTGAAATGAAGGTGTAACCTAAAATCACTAAGAAGCAATCTAACTGCAGAGTCTTTTTTAGAGCTTAATGATTTTTCCACCCACACCTAATTTAATAGTATTTTAAAAGCAATTCACCTTCATCAAGTTTTCCCAAACTATTCAACAAAGTTTTCAAAGAAATAATTTTCTTTTTTATTTACTTTTTGTGGGTTTACATAATATCTCTTTAAATTATATAATTGTATAAATGCAATCAGCATAAATTGCTTTGGAAAAAACTCAAACCCTAAGGCTAGTGAACGCTGAATATGTCTTTGGGGCCATGCAGAAATATTGAACATTCTTCCTGGATTTGGAGAACTTCCTATATTCTGAGTTAGGTTTCCCTGAAGCAGAAGCTAGAAATTTTCTTGATGAAGCTCCCTTGCAGTTTAGATGTGGACACATCAGGAAGGAGGTCAGTTACTTAGATTCTCTTTCAATGGAGAAACTATAGCTACAAGGATTGATTTTCTAATGGCAATAGTGGTGACAGAGGTTCTGTCAGTGACAGAAGGTTCTGATATAAGGGTGCCTGTTATTAACGTTGACCATCAATAGCCCCAGCATGCCTGACTACATTGCCTCCAAGCAATGCCACTTTTAGGCCCTAGTAAATGCTATACTGTTTTGGCCTTGTCCTTCAGTATGAAACAAGGAGTCCCTACACTGAAAAGGAAGCACCTACCTAAAGTATCTGCTTCTAGAATATATCTTGGCAACTCAAAACCTCAATATTTCCTGGCCAAAGGGGCTTTTTGTTGGTCCTTTTCAAGTTTCTTGCTGGGTCAGTCCCGTTGAAGGCTAACTGTACCATAGTGATATATCTCTAGGCCACAAGATGCTTAAAGTGTGGACTGGGGTATCCACACAAATGTTCATGAAGCCCTTCTTGGGTGAGATGGAGTCAGGTGTGAGAAGAGAATAGGGGTCATGCCCAGAATTCCACTCCTATTCCATTGTTCCAGCTCCTCACATGTTGGGGGAATGCTGTGATTCTAGATTTCCTGGGCTATCTCATGTTTTAGATAAGTAACTTTTCTGCTTAACCTATCTGAAGGATGCTCTATTATAGTAAACGAAACTCTGACGACTAAATATGCATATGAATTAGAGTAAAAGTCTGCAAGTTTGCTGGTGGGCAAACTGCTATGAAAGAGTTCACTGTGTCCGAAACATCAGTCCACTTTGTTTCCAAGGGGGAGGGAGAGACTAAATGAACTAGTGAGTAAGTACTATGACAGCTGGTTAAGAGAGCTTCTACTCTATTTCTGGTCATCATATGTTTTGGGCTTTAATTATTTGAATTCATGTCCCAGGACGACCTGGAAAGCTAAGAGGACATGCTCTGGTAATTTTGTAGGCAGATTTGTGTAATGAGAGGAGAAATCATCAGATTAAAATACAAAATGATAATACTCTTTGTTGTTCTGTCTAGCAAGCTCTAAAATAACTATAAATTATATAGTAAAAAACCAGCATCCCAGAGTTCTTTTCTAAAAGATAGATTCATTATAATAGCCATAGACTTTACATATTTGGATAATAACAAGTGTGAGATAAATATTCACAATAGAAATGTAGTAGCTATTGCATTTAAAGTTGTAAACTTATAATTAATAAATATTACTCTTTAGATTTTCTAAAAGGCCAAGTCAATATCAAGGAAGGAATCTTTAAATGTCATTTTAGGCATTCTAATACTTCCTAATCGTGGCTGGTGTAAGATATTTCCTCTGCTAATCATGCAAACAACATGAAATTTTTTTCTCATTTATTTCCTTTTTTCCCCCTTGGAAGGTAGTTTGTCTTGGTAAAAATACAAATATTCCCAATAATTAAATTAATTAGTATCTATTTTAAGATGGGACTGGGGGAGATTATGCTAAATGAAATAAGTCAAGCAGAGAAAGTCAATTATATGGTTTCACTTATTTGTGGAACATAAGGAATAGCATGGAGGACATTAGGAGAAGGAAGGGAAAAATGGGGGGGGAATTGGAGGGAGAGATGAACCATGAGAGATTATGGACTCTGAGAAACAAACTGAGGGTTTAGGGGGGGAATGCATTAGCCCGGTGATGCATATTAAGGAGGGCACGTACTGCATGGAGCACTGGGTGTTATACGAAAACAATGAATCGTGGATCACTACATCAAAAACTAATGATGTTTCATATGGTGACTAACATATAATAAAATAAAAATTTAAAAAAAAGACTATTTCAATTAAAGACTGGATGTGGCAAACAGTAAATTACTGGTGCTTGATGAATTTTCTGATTTTCTGATATAGTTTATGATTATGATTTTACAAAAAAATGTTCTCCATTATACACACTATTCCTGAATTATAGCTAAGTACTAAGAAAGAAGTGAATCAGAATTCAACATTAGTCAAAACTTAAGCCTAAATTCTTTGAGCAAAAGTTTTCTATTTGACATATTTAAAATTTGCAAACATTAAAAATATTTGACACTTTTAAAGGCATTAGCCTCTAATGCTTTGAGGTTAACTTTCACATTAATAAAGCTCAAAATAGCATGTTATGAACAGGAAATTTACTTACTGTGGTAAAGTCCAAATTTCCAGTAATACATCTTAGTAACAGTAACAATTTAATGGATATTTTTAAAAAATCTATGCAGAGCAGAGATATGTTTCCACCAAATTATGTGCAGGCCTGCAAATGAGCTTCCTACTTTGGATGCTGTTTTCTAACTCAGGCATGTAACCATAACTATTTTTGTTTCTAAACTATTCTCAAATTGAACATAAGACTTTCTGTTACTTAGCTTTTCATAAAGTGACAGAGGTGGTAAAATATTCAAATAGCATTATATATTTTTCCTCAAGGAAAAACACTGACCTCTTAACACAGCATGGATGACATTTGGTTGTTTATATTGTTTAGCTTCTGCTGTTCACCAATTTGACCACGGTTATTAATTATATATTTTAACACAAATTTAATGCAAATCATAAAAATATTACCATTAATTTTAGGTACTATGAGCTCTTAGTTCACAACTTTACACAAAAATGTAAGGAAAACACAATACACATGCTACCTCCCAGTGGCTACTCATTGGAACTACTCTTTTAATTGCAAAACAGAGGCTGAAGCCAGTTTTGTTCTGTATTCTTGAAAACATTCCAAAGTGAACATTTAAAAAACCCCTATGATGAACTGCAGTTGATACAGTAAACTTTGAGAGGGGTTGAGATAACGGGACAGGAAATAATGACGGAAGTAAACTGACACGTATAACCCCTGATAACAGAATAATTTTTAAATGCATTATAATGAATGCTTTTATTGTTAAAAATAGTATTAAGGGTTTATTAATCATTAACTGATTAAATCTTTGTTTTCAGTACGCAAATACACACGTATTTTTTATAACATAAAATACTATAAAGTAGATTATAAGCAGGAAAGAGAAGATGGAAAAGAAAGGGACCCTGGAAGAAGCTGAGAGATTTATAGGGAATAGTGTAAATGGAAAGATACTGGAAAAATTCCCCTAATGTTTTATTGGGAAAAAAAAAGTACATTCTCTCTTCTTTAAGATTTTTATCTGTTCTTTATATATTATACAATAAATCCTTAGGAAAAGTGCTTCTTTTTAACATTATAAAAATATCAACTGCTATGAATAAACATTAATACATATTATTGTCAGGGTCTATAACCCAGACAAGTTTCATAACTATGGACAAAGAAGGGGGTGACTAGATACACATCACACACACACACACACACACACACACTTTACCAAACTATGAAGCAGAAGACTAAGTCCACAACAAAATAATCATTCTGGGAATACAGATATTCTCAAGTACCAACCCACAGTGTAGACACAGTCCTCCCTATGAAGAGACTACCTAAGCTCTTAAGGGAATTAGGAGGGTTCTTTAGCCCCAAAAGAACAAACATTACAAAAGAATGAGAGTACTTCGTTAAACTGAGTTCCAACTTGAAAATATGTTCAAGACGATTAAGAGAAGCCTACAAGCCAAATTCCCATGTTGCATAACACTTTCAGAAAATGATTCTACTTCTGCCTGACATCCTTTCCATTACATTGGACCAGATCTCTTCATGCAACCCTATTTTTGTTTGCCTTTTAATTTACTCTTCTGATTTAAGCTATATGTATACCAGTCATCTCTCCTGACCCATAGGATCACAATTTCTCAATCCCTCCTCTAAGAGTTTACTTTAATTCATTCAAGTCTGCCCTCTACTAACTCTTAAAGTACTTGCTTGTTCTGACATATTTCTATAACATTTTGACCTCTGTCTAAATGGAGCTTCCTGAATTTTCTTATACAAAAGGATCACCTGGACTACTTATTTTATAATGAAGTTTCCTGACTGCTATTTCCCCTCTACCCTCTGGAGGTTCTCAAGCCAATTAGACCTGAGAGGGGCCCAGAATTTTGGACTTTTAATAAGTGTTCAATATGGTCCTTGTATCAGAGTTGGATATTTACCCTTCAATAACCTACAGATTCTACCATATTCTAGCAGCCTAATAATCCAATAACAGTTCCTACAGTAATATAATATTAAGCTTATTCTCCAATACCACACACAAACAAAATAAGCAAAAAACTGAGACTAATACCATAGAAGTCAAAATTTGCATTCAATACTATAACATAAGAATATCTTTGACCACCAGGAGTTATGCTATAGATGTGTCTCAGTGTTTCTGAGGTCAACCATATAACCTAATCAGCTCTTTATGTTTGCCTAATCTACAAATTCAGAACCTCCTATTTTTTTTAAAGATTAGATGAGTTCCCTGGCAGGAGAATTTGTTGAAAACACTCTTGTTCAAAGAGCCATGAGCTCCATACAAAATTCTATTCACTTACTCAAATTGATTACAGTCTGAATTCCTATCATCCAGCCATTTTTAGACTGGGTCCATGCCTCTTTGTTTATTATCTTTAAAAATTTAGTCCCTTTTTAAATTCTTTCTAGCACCCTAAATTTGACCAATTGCTAGCCAGGATTTATGCTATCTTATTGCTCTCTGGCTTCATTGCCCTCACTGGAGTGGTCTACTTAAAATAATAATAATTGCTATTAAAAATAAATAATTGCTATTTCTCCACTGCATAGATAAATTCCAAGTTTTGGCTCATATCAAATTTCCCAATTCAGTTGCTGCCAAAACTGTAGTTTACCATCAAGCAATCTTTCTATAATGAATAATCTGGACTTTGTTTTCTAGCCCCTGCTTCCTGAGAAAAATGCCCGTTTTTTATTTTAATTTTTTTAAAAGATTTTATTTATTTATTTTCAGAGAGAGAGAGCACAAGCAGGAGGAGTGGCAGGCAGAGGGAGAAGCAGGTTCCCTGATGAGCAGGGAGCCCAACGCGAGACTCGATCCCAAGACCCTGGGATCATGACCTGAGCCGAAGGCAGCTGCTTAACCAACTGAGCCACCCAAGCGTTCCAAAAAAATGCCCTTAGATGGAGAAAAAGTTCTGGAAATCAAGAGATCTTTGGTTGCCTCCTATATCACTCAACCCCAATCACTGCCCTCTTAAATAAAATTTCCAGTAAGTATTTGGTAGGCTTCTTTCATGGAATCTTAACGTAGTTCTACTTAATCCCACCTGGAGACTCAGTGCACCAGGACCCCTTGATCAATAAATATTGTTCCACCTGTAAAGGGTAAACACAGCATTCAGAACCCTCTGCGATTCAAACTGGAGGCCTAGGGTCTCCAACAGTATTTGTTAAATAATTTAAAGAATACTAAAAATATTTTATGAGCTAAGGGTCAGCCAATGCCTACATGAGGCCAGAACTCAATAGGAGTAACCTCAAGGCCAAGAAGAATTTCCCTAAAACCATCAAAAAGAAAACACCTCTATACTCAAGTTAAGTCCTTGTTGACTAATTACATTATAGAAGAGTGGCTAATGTAAAGAAGTATAGAAGAGTAATAAAATTTTAGACTAAAATGAAATGCTGTTAGAATTGGAGGTTATCAAAAGACAACCGACAGAATGGGAGAAGATATTTGCAAATGACATAGCAGATAAAGGGCTAGTATCCAAAATCTATAAAGAACTCATCAAACTCAACACCCAAAGAACAAAGAATCCAATCAAGAAATGGGCAGAAGACATGAACAGACATTTTTCGAAAGAAGACATCCAAATGGCCAACAGACACATGAAAAAGTGCTCAATATCGCTCAGCATCACGGAAATCCAAATCAAAACCTCAATGAGATACCACCTCACACCAGTCAGAATGGCTAAAATTAACAAGTCAGGAAACGACAGATGTTGGCGGGGATGCGGAGAAAGGGGAACCCTCCAACACTGTTGGTGGGAATGCAAGCTGGTGCAGCCACTCTGGAAAACTGTATGGAGGTTCCTCAAAAAGTTGAAAATAGAGCTACCATATGACCCAGCAATTGCACTACTGCATATTTACCCCAAAGATACAAAAGTAGGGATCCGAAGGGGTATGTGCACCCCGATGTTTATAGCAGCAATGTCCACAATAGCCAAACTGTGGAAAGAGCCAAGATGTCCATCGACAGATGAATGGATAAAGAAGATGTGGTATATATATATACAATGGAATATTATGCAGCCATCAAAAGGAATGAGATCTTGCCATTTGCAACGATGTGGATGGAACTGGAGGGTATTATGTTGAGTGAAATAAGTCAAACAGAGAAAGACATGTATCATATGATCTCACTGATATGAGGAATTCTTAATCGCAGGAAACAAACTGAGTGTTGTTGGAGTGGGGGGTGGGGTGGGAGGGATGGGGTGACTGGGTGATAGACACTGGGGAGAGTATGTGCTCTGGTAAGCACTGTGAATTGTGCAAGACTGTTGAATCTCAGACCTGTACCTCTGAAACAAATAATGCAATATATGTTAAGAAAAAAAAAGAAGAAGAAGAAGGTAGCGGGAGGGGAAGAATGAAGCGGGGGAAATCGGAGGGGTAGACGAACCATGAGAGACGATGGACTCTGAAAAACAAACAGGGTTCTAGAGGGGAGGGGGGTGGGAGGATGGGTTAGCCTGGTGGTGGGTATTGAGGAGGGCACATTCTGCATGGAGCACTGGGTGTTATGCACAAACAATCAATCATGGAACACTTCATCTAAAACTAATGATGTAATGTATGGGGATTAACATAAGAATAAAAAAAAAAGAAAAAAATTAAAAAAAAAAAGAATTGGAGGTTATGGGGCTAAAAAATTAACACTGGCATGATCATAAAGTAAATCATATGTCAGATATAAAACTTCTACTTTTTTCTGTAAATTACAGGGTATCTGTAAAAAATTTTCAGGCAGTTGAGGTCATGATGGAAATTGTGTTTTATACAGATTGCTCTGCCAAAATTGGGAAAAATGGGTGGTAATGATGGATAAAGGCAGGAAGACCAGTTCTGAGGTCACTGTACTAATCCCAATTAGAAATTACCTAAGCTTGAAATAATGAGTTCACTGGAAATAAGGTTAAATACTATGTATTGGTGAAATATTTAGAAAAAAATCAACAATATCTGACCCAGATATTACACTCCTAGGTATGTGCTCAACAGAAATGTTTGCAAAAAATCATCAACAGACATGTATAAAATATTTATAGTAACATTATCAGAAAGAGTAAAAAACTGGAAACAATTCAAATACCCATACAAATAGAGCAGATAACTCATGGTATTTTTATACAATGGATTACTATGTAAAAATTAGAATAAAGAGACAATTGCTAACATGCAAAAATATAGGTAAACTTCACCAACACAATATTCAAAAACAGAAGCCAGACACAAAACAGTACATACTGTATGATTTCATTCATGTTAGGTAAATAGACAATTTAATCTATGGTGCCAGAAGTCAGGATAATGGTTGCCTTTCGCAGGGAATAGGAATGGGGAGGGACAATAAGGTTGCTTCTGGGCTACTGGTCATGTGCCGTCTCCCAATTTGGCTTCTGGTTACTTTGTGAAAATTCATCTAGTTGCACATTTATATGTGTGTTTTCCTCAATAAATATTACACTTAAAAATGAAAAAAGATGAATGACTAATTGGATGTAAGAAGAGAATGAGTCATAGCAACTGGAGCTGATCATGTAATCATTTTTTTCATTTATTAAATGTTTATTGAGCATCTCTTATGTATATGATAGATATGTGCATAAAATGCTGTGGAAGTTATTTATGCTTAAAAGGATTGGAAAGGGCTGCATGAAGAAGATAGATATTTGAACTAGAAATCGGAGGATCGAGTAGGATTTTGTCAAGTAGAGATTGCAAACAATGGTATTTCAGGCAAAGAGAATATTACAGCATAACTGAATGTTCAGGATGAAGTGGCTTGAATGACAGTTTTGAACTTTACTACATGGAAGTCAGAGGGATTTGAAAGGTTTTTGAATGGAGGAGTGTCAGGAAACAGTTATAGGAGGTAAATCACACATGGAATGTTTGGGAAGGACAAGATTAAAATCAAGAGGATTCAGGATGCTATTGTAATGGTCATGGTAAGGAGCTTTGAGTATCTGTTCTACCATTGTGCCAGCAGAAAGGAAAGAGCAATAGGAATGAGCATCTATGAAGAGCTGACATCTGTGGAACTTGATGTTGCATGTTGGCGTCAAAGAAGATGCAAAACTCTTGTTAATATGAGAGATCCTGCTATATACTGAGAAGATTCTCAATATGGTCACCAATAATCTAAATCAATGTCACCTGTTCTGCTTGCTTAAAAAAGGATTCTCAGATCCAACCTGAGAAATATTTAAATCAGAATTTCTGAGGATGAGATTCCAATACTGTATTTAAATAAGTCTTACTTGTGATTTTTATAAAAACTTAAGTTTGTGATCCATTCTCTTATGCAATATACTAAAAGAGATGGAATTGGTAGACCTCTTGTGGAAGTTCCTACAAATGAAGTTCTAAGCTATCATAACAAATTCCAATCCCTTTATTTTCTATAATACTTAGGAAGTTCTGAATTATATAGAATGGAATTGGAATGGTGAATACTTTGAATGAGAATATATCAAGAGTTCAGTAAATGAATCTCCACCAGCAAAGAAGTATGAGAGTAAAACTTTGTCTTTAGAGTAAGCAGCTGAATTTAATTTCAGCTGCAACTGTGTTTTGAGTCTTTACATCTTCGGCCACACTGGATTAGTTGGTAACTGGGAATCCCAATGAAGAATCTCATTTTGCACAAGAAAAAAGAGAGGTGAAAATTTAACTGTACTTTTCTTGCTACCATATCTGAGAGAAGAGTTTAGCTTCCCTGGTGAGAAAGTGAACAAACTTTATCCAGACATGAAACCAAACTCGACAATTAAAATCAAGAAGGGAAAATATTAAGACAACCAAAGAATTATCAGAAACTACCTTCAATATTGATGTTAATTACTTGGAAATTTTATGATGCCCAGGACAGTTTGCTGTATCTGAAGTGAATATTAGTGGGTGTTGTAGGCAATCACTACTGGGTAGAGGAATTTTGTATGGGTCAGTTGTAAGCTCTATCAGGAATGCTTAAATACTGAAACTCACCTCAGAATCATCCACAGTCCTTTTATTTTAATTCTGAAGCAACCTCACATCCTGGAAGTCTCAAACATGGCCCATGGTTTGTTTAAGAGCCAGGACTTGAATCCAGGTATCCTTACTTCTGGAAACATGTGCTTTTCCCTACAACAAATTAACTCTCAAATAGTAGGAAACTTTACATTTCTCATTTCTCCTTACCTGACAAGTATTTGAGTTCCTGATAAGGAAACTGATTTAAGTAAAAACAAAACAAACATTTAACTGAATTTACAAACATTCTTTCATAGAAATATAATTAAAGTTCACCCTTTTTAAGTGTAAAGTTCAATGAGTTTTGACAAATACATGCAGTTGTGTAATTACATCACAGTCAAGTTATAGAATATTTCATCATCCCAAAATGTCCCCAATGCTCCTTTACAGTCAATTCTCACATAGTTCCTTCCCCCATCCTCTGCAATCTCTGGTGTGATTTCTGTCCCTATAATTTTGCCTTTTCCAGAATCTCATATAAATAAAATCATACAGTATGGAGACTTTGCATACAGCTCTTTCATTTAGCATAATGCTTCTGAGATTCCCCAT
Organism: Mirounga leonina; assembly: GCF_011800145.1. NCBI lineage: Eukaryota > Metazoa > Chordata > Mammalia > Carnivora > Phocidae > Mirounga > Mirounga leonina. The sequence goes on from NW_023270971.1 coordinate 105,427, forward strand.
GTTGCATTTGTCATTAGTTTGTACCTTTTTATTGCTGAGTGGTAGTCTGTGAATATATCACTGTTTTCTTTATCCATTCAAAGTTAATACACTTTTGGCTTGTTTCCACTTGGGGGTGATTATGAACAAATCCATAACCAAGGGTTATGTAGGATCTTTATGTGGACATTTGTGCTCATTTCCCTTGGATAAATACCTAGGAATGGGATTACTGTATAAGTGAATGTTTAACATAAAAAAAATTGATGTCAGAACTAAGGTTAATTTTACTGTATGTACCACATCATAAATCAACATGTTACTGATTCATAGATCTTGGTAAAAGATATGACTCCTGATACAAAGGATGTCACTAACCATACCGCAGCATCGAGCATCAGCATGTTTGCATCACTTCTCCTTGCCCCTCGAATCCCATGGGAGAGTTACAGCAGACCTAGAAGCATGTCCAGGCGTGCAGCGGACTGAGTTACAGAAGTGGAGAACTGAAGTTGGGGAATCCACCTCATTTAAGTAAGTCCAGTCTTTCTCCCAGAGGAGGTATCAGCTCATCCTTCAGCATTGCTCAGTGTTTGGTCTTTCATCATATCCAATCTATATGTTTGTATTTGATCTGTCTCATGACAGCAGAAACGGAAGGAGAGGTGGAGACTGCTAACAGAATTGTTAGGAGGTTTATTTGATATCAGAGGTGAAACACAGAGAGGCTACAAATAATTTTTAGGTTTCTGGTTCAGCCTGGCTTAGGTGACTGTCCAAAAGCTGGCATCACTCAGAGATGGGAAATGACACTTTTTTGGAAGGTACTGGGCATGCCCATCCAATAAATTAGGTTTGGGCTATCTCAAGTTTGAGTCATCTCAGTGATCATTCTATTCTAAATAGTATACTGATAATTAATGTTCTATTGAATTTCTTGCATTGTAGTAGACCAACAATTGCAAAATAAATTGCGGGGAGAGACTGAAAGCAGCATGGGAAGTAAACAAAATTCCATTAGGATTTATATACCTGGTAACTTAAAATTAGCACCAGAACAGAACACATCTATTAAACAAAACCAACTGTTCTCTGGGATTTTTCTGAGGCAGAAAAGAAAAGAACAGCCATTGCCTTGTTTCCTTTCTTTCATGGACAAAGTACTTAAAAGTGAAAAACAACTCAAATCTCTGTGGTTGGAATTTTCTGTTATGTTTTTTTAAATTTTAGAAATATTCCTTTTAACTGTTTTCAAATATTCACTTGAGTCAACTATGTTACTGAAGTTGTGATTAAAACAGGCTTTATTTCCACTGTTCCAATTAAATAAAATATAATATGATAAAATTAAAAACTCTCCCTTTCTTTTGTATCAGATTAAGGAACAAAAATGACATATTTTAGTTGCTGATATAAAATAATTTAAGGCCAAAAGAAAAAAAAATTTGATGTTTATCGAAGGAACTAAGAAACAATAGACAGTTTCTTCTTCTCTGTGTATTTAGAATAACGAATATTTGGAGAAAAAACACAGATGAGAAAGAACTTTATTTCTAAACTGGCAAAAGAAAAAAAATTCCTTTCCAGAAATAAGGCAGAATATTTTGTTGCTTATTTTCTTTTATTTTAATTTTTATTTGTGAGCCATTTAAAAATTTTTTAAAACTCATGAGGTTTCCGGGGGTTAGTGTCAAGTACTGAGCATTATAATGAGAATGATGAGTGGAATTCATTTTGATCAAGATTCAAATGTTACTGAGATTTAACTAAAAACTGATTAATTTTAGAAGAAAAAATTGAAGAATGATCTTAACTGGAATCATTAAAATTAGTCATGAAAATAAAGGGTTCTTTTACAAGAATATAAAATTACAAAATCTATTCCTGATATCTTTCCTCTGTGTTTGGCTCAATATATCACTCATTAAAAGCTACAATCCAAAATTGACTATAATTAGCTTTTATATATGGAATATAAGGCACTTTATTAGAATTATAAAAGAATAAAATGTGAAGCAACTTAGACTCTCTAATTTATATCTGTGTCATTTTGTGGGAAAACTGAAGACTATGTGCTAGCCCTCTTAGAGAATAGTAAATAGGAGAAAGTTATTTCTAATGAAAAATTAGCATGCTTCCTTCTAGGCAAAGAGACTCAATACCCCTTCTCCGCTTTAAGATCAGGGAAAATAAAGTTAGTTTTATAATAAATTCCTCCAGCTTAACACTTTAAGAATATATTTGTATTATACGTGTGTGTGTGTGTGTGTTTGTATAAGAGTATATGTAACTTTGTAATTATATACATAATTATTTTAATCAATATTTAGTGAGGGCCTTCTATTTTCCAATGACTCTGTTAGGTACTTTAAATTAAAAAGTAAATCTCCACTGTCATGGTACTCATGATCCATTAGGAGAGGGAAATAATTTAATTAAAAGTCTATTCCTTAATACTCCTCTTTACATCTTATTAATTGAATAATTAGCACACTGATGGAAAAAAAAAAAAAAAAGAAGTGATTAGCCTTGCATGCAACATCAGAAATGGCTTCCAAGAGGAAAACTGCTTAACTGCAGGATTCACAAACTGAATGAGAAAGGTAAGTGCTTTAATGGTGAGGTGACAGTATACAGAAGAAAAAGAAAAAGAAAAACAACTGTGGAGTTGCACAACGTTGCACAACGTCAGAGTGAAGTAGGGTAATAATCAGTAGTCGTGTATGTCTGGAGTGTAGCGCTGGTGCATGGAATGGTGGGTGATGAGACGAGAGGGCAGAGAAGCAGAGAATGTGTCCCTAAGAACTTTTAACATTTTGAGAAGTAAACAGAAAGTAAAACCTCCACCAAAATGATCTGAGTAGGGAAGTAAAATGGTCCTATCTGTAAACTGGAGAATAAATTGCAAAGGTAGAGACTGGAAGAAAAGATATGAGTTAAGAGGCTGGTATAATGTTAGATAATATTACTTGTCACAGAGGCAACCATTTAGAGTATTCTTTATATTTTACTTGGCTGCATGTCTGTCATGCTATGATATGATTTGTTAAAGCCGCTTAAAATATTTTTGCAAGCAAATATTTGTACATAGGTATGTAAATGTAAATATGCATACATGCATTCAAGAATTAATTTTAAATACAAACACACACTATATAATACATTGAGGTATCCTGATTTCTAAGGCTATTCTTTTTACTCTAATTATTAAAGGATTCAAATACATTATTTAGAAAAGAGAATATCAGTCTAGCCTCATTGAAATGACATATGATGAGTTAATAGGATATGTAAGTGATTTTAGTTTTATGAGAATTTTGGATAAAATTCTCGTAAAAATAAGTTAGTACAACAGTATTATCACAAAGTTATGACCACAATCAACCACATTTATGAAAGCTTTATATAAAATAAGCATGTACAGGGTTAGAGAAGTAGGAAGAGTTGAAGGCAAGATATTTTAATGAAAAAAAGGTAAAATTGAAAATGCTCACAAAAATAGTTATTAAAAAAAACATGATAGTATCCACTACCCTGGGAACAGTGCTCAACAATCACTTTCCCCAAACTGGAAATTGACAGCCCTGAGATTATTCCCATTAAGGACAACTTTTAAAAAAATTCTAATTTATGAAGAATCACTTTAGAAAGGACATTTACTTTATTTATAAGTTTGAAAGAGATTGATTTCTAGTGTCATTATTTAAATGGAAAAAATATTGAATTTTTATATTTCAGAAGTTTTTATTTATGAAATTCTAGTTATACTGCTTTCTTTCTACTTCATACATTAAAGAAATAAAGTGGGAGCTCATTTTGAGTTACCACTTATTCTAAATTTGGTATACTATTCTTTCACATTATAAAAAGAAGCATGAATTCTATTTTATTTAGGTAGGTGTTTCAATAATATGGAAAATAATTTATTCTCCATTGTGCTATTAATATTATAGCAATGTGTTTTCCCAATGAGAATCTGAAACACTCTCTTCAGAATTAACCTGGATGCCATACATGTAAAATTATGATTCTTGGTAAAATATCCACATTTTTTCCCACTTACATATGACTCTATCAGCGATCCTGACCCTACTGTTTTGGGAATGAAGAGATAATATATACCTCTGTACTAAAATTTAGAGTTGAGATACATAAAGTAGGAGGAAAAATAAACAATAAAATATGTAAAATGTTCAGACCTTTTTTCCAGTTATTTTTGCTGTGTCTGTAAGTAGCCACTTCCCAAGCAAGCCCATTGTTCTAAAATGACTCTGCCCTCCTTCTCAATTGGGAATGTCTCTGATTAAATGGGGAAGGAGCAACAAAACCAAAATGGGAGAAGATATTTGCAAATGACATAGCAGATAAAGGGCTAGTATCCAAAATCTATAAAGAACTTATCAAACTCAACACCCAAAGAACAAATAATGCAATCAAGAAATGGGCAGAAGACATGAACAGACATTTTTCGAAAGAAGACATCCAAATGGCCAACAGACACATGAAAAAGTGCTCAACATCACTCAGCATCACGGAAATCCAAATCAAAACCTCAATGAGATACCACCTCACACCAGTCAGAATGGCTAAAATTAACAAGTCAGGAAACAACAGATGTTGGCGAGGATGCAGAGGAAGGGGAACCTTCCTACACTATTGGTGGGAATGCAAGCTGGTGCAGTCACTCTGGAAAACAGTATGGAGGTTCCTCAAAAAGTTGAAAATAGAGCTACCCTATGACCCAGCAATTGCACTACTGGGTATTTACCCCAAAGATACAAATGTAGGGATCCAAAGGGGCATGTGCACCCTGATGTTCATAGCAGCAATGCCCACAATAGCCAAACTATGGAAAGAGCCAAGATGTCCATCAACAGATGAACGGATAAAGAAGATGTGGTACATATATATACAATGGAATATTATGCAGCCATCCAAAAAAAATGAAATCTTGCAATGACGTGGATGGAACTAGAGGGTATTATGCTAAGTGAAATAAGTCAATCAGAGAAAGACAAGTATCCTATGATCTCACTGATATGAGGAATTCTTAATCTCAGGAAACAAACTGAGGGTTGCTGGAGTGGTGGGGGGTGGGAGGGATGGGGTGGCTGAGTGATAGACATTGGGGAGGGTATGTGCTATGGTGAGTGCTGTGAATTGTGTAAGGCTGATGAATCACAGACCTGTACCTCTGAAACAAATAATACATTATATGTTAAAAAAAAAAAAAAGAAGAAGAAGATAGTAGAAATGGAAAAATGAAGGGGGGAGATCGGAGGAGGAGATGAACCATGAGAGACTATGGACTCTGAGAAACAAACTGAGGGTTTTAAGGGGGGGGGATGGGTTAGCCCAGTGATGGGTATTAAGGAGGGTACGTACTGAATGGAGCACTGGGTGTTATACACAAACAATGAATCATGGAACACTACCTCAAAAACTAATGATGTACTGTATGGTGACTAACATAACATAATAAAATTAAATTAAAAAAATAAAAAGGCACAGAATGAAAAATAAATAAATAAATGGGGAAGGAGCCACAGGATAAGACTTATGGTAAATAAAAAAATGTAATAGTTAAATATTTCTAAAATTATCTCCCTTTTAACAATAAACATCAATAAGAAGTAGCACCAATCTGGAGCATATTTAATGCTTTGTGTTGTTCAGATGGGAAGAGAAATACCCAAGAAAAGCTGCCCTGTCCTTTCTGTTTGGGAAAGACTTCTCTCTTTTTTTTTTTTTTTTAAGATTTTATTTATTTGACAGAGAGAGACACAGCGAGAGAGGGAACACAGGGAGTGGGAGAGGGAGAATTAGACTCCCTGTGGAGCAGGGAGCCCGATGCGGGGCTCAATACCAGGACCCCAGGATCATGACCTGAGCCGAAGGCAGACTCTTAACGACTGAGCCACCCAGGTGCCCCAAAAGACTTCTCTCTTAACTTGAGCTTGGGGAGATGAAAGATGACATCTTCTTACATTTTTTACTCAAATGCATTACCCTGGGATGAACTTAAATTAACATTTTTCTAAAATCATACAAAAATGGGGGAAATAGGACCACAATGTTAGATTGTGAATCTGTCAAGCATTCAAAAAATTTGAACCTCGGCTCTCCTACTTGACATGAGAAGTTTGTGCTCCTCAAAGAGGCTGCAGTGAAATGTGGTGGGCAGAATATCAGAGATGGCCATATGAGGTACTCAAAAATATCCTGGATTGAAAAGGCTGAATAGGCTAGATAAAGTGCATAAGAGGATTGTGGCTTTTAATTAGTAAACATTTTTTTTTAAAGATTTTATTTATTTTTTAGAGAGCGAGCGAGAGGGAAACAGCATGAGAGGGGAGAGGGTCAGAGGGAGAAGCAGGCTCCCCGCTGAGCCGGGAGCCCGATGTGGGACTCCATCCCAGGACCCTGGGATCATGACCTGAGCCGAAGGCAGACACTTAACCATCTGAGCCACCCAGGCGCCCCTTAATTAGTAAAATATGTTTACTCAGTATGACTTTTCAGAAATGATACAATACCAAATCATTATTTTATTATCACAATAAGGATAAACATCATGTGTCAATTCATGTCATTTGATAAGAAATGCAGTGACATTCTAGAGGGTCGTTTCTTTCTATCACAGGAAACTGCTTTCAATAGCTAGATGAACACACCACAATAATTTCTGTATCCGTTATTTTTTGCAGCAGAGCAAACCACCCCAAAACTTCAGGGCTTAAAACAATAGCATTTACTATTTTCACATGTATGTGACTTGGTTGTTCTTTTGCCCCGGACCATTTTGTGGGGACTGGATGGTCTATGAGTAGCTCATTCAGGGGTTTGAGCCCTTAGCTGGTATGGCAAGGATGGCTAGTACAAACAGGTGGCTGATGCCTCGCTCCATGTGGTCTCTCCTCCTCCAGGAGCGTAGCCCAGCTTATCACATGTTGATAGAAAAAAGATGGAAGGGCAAGTCTCAATGCACATGTCTTTTGCAAACCTCAACTTGTGTCATGTTTGCTAATGACCGCTGGCTAAAACCTAGATGCAACAGCTAGAAAAATAAACACCACTTTTATTTATGAGACTCTTCAAATATGATAATCATGTTTTTTCCAGTCTACCACAGTGTCCTAAACTGTAAGAAAAAAAATCAAGTATATGGTTTCCAAGTATAATAATTTGAGGAATGTGAAAGAGTATCTAACAGGTCAATGCAGCATTTATTTTAGATATTGCCAACCCAATTTTGATTTTGTTTTAAACCCTCAGAAAAAGGACACAGTATTACCAAGATTTTGAAATGTTGGGCCAACGTGCTTTTTTCCCTAGATTTTTATCATATTATATACTGTTGTTGGCAGAATCGAATGCCCGCCCTCCCCCTGTTTCAGAGAACACAATTTTTTTTTTTTTGGTTCTGCCCAGTCAAAAAGCAGGTGCTGCCCCTCTCCTCCTCACTGAGTGCTTCAGCCTACAAGGTGTCCCCTTGCGACTCTCCTGAGACATCACTGGGATCTGCACCAAACAAGGATCATGAGACCCGGCTAGACATCATCTTCTCTCATGACCCCAAGTGATGACTGGATCCATGGTTGATTGAGGACTCTGCCTTCAGCAACCACATCTCGAAGTGGACAGGGGTTCATCATCCTGAGAGCCGTGGCTTGGGCATCTTATTTTTATTTGATTTATTTTTTTTAAGAGTGCAGTTTCCTCGATGTTAGAGGGGTTTTTATTTCCCTGATTAACATGATTTTCTAGGTTGTTGCAGCTGGGACATAGCAATGACCTCAGCCTGAAACTCTTATTTCTGCTCCCATTTTCAGAGACAGAGGTAGCATGGCAAGGGTTTGGCCTCTCCCTGCCCAGCCCTGAGCCAGGCACTACCACTGTACGAAAACTCTATCAGAAATTAAACTGGCTTCTCCAAATAAACAAGCAAATAAACAAACAATGTACACTTGGCTTTTTGTTTTTATTTTTTGTGTTTTGCCACCTGGTTCAGAACTACGTGTGAACATATGCTAGAGCCATCCATCTGCTCGTGGGACAACAGAGGAAATGGGCTCATCAGCCTGGGAAGGTGAGCAGGGATTTTAGGATATAAAACTGACTCAGACCTGATTCCAATCAGTGCACTTCCCTGTGGAGTGAACCATTCAGCTGTTACGAGGTGGAGTTATTGCGGGTGGCCAGATTATATTGTCCTCGGGTCACTCAGGTACCCACAGGTAGGGGGAGCTGGTTTCTAGTACAGCTCCAGGGTTGGACTAGGGCCTCTTTGGTCTACAACCTAATCCCTAGAATTTATGAATGTGTTAATTTACATGGCAAAAGGGACTTGGCAGATAATTAAATTAAGGATCTTGAGATGGGAAGTTTATCCCAAATTATCCTGTTGGTCCTAATGTAATCAGAGGTCATTATTAATGAACAAAGTGGGCAAAAGAGTCAGTGTGAGAGTCAGAGAGAGATTTGAAGATGTTTATTGCCATCTTTGAAAACAGAGGAAGGGGCCATGAGTGAAGGCATACTGGTAGCCTCTAGAAGTTGGGAAAGGCAAGGAAACAGATTCTCCCCTAGAGCTGTCAGAAGATATACAGCCCTGCCAACAACTTGATTTTATTCTAGTGAAACCTATTTTGGACTTCCGGTCTCCAGAACTGTGAGATAACACCTTTGTGTTATTTAAAGCCACTAAATTCGTGGTAATTCATTACAACAGCAATAAGAAACTAATACATACATCATTATAGATTATTACACTCTTGTTACTTATTCTGTCCTTGATAAAACTTAAAACATAAATTTCAAAACAAATTAATAAAATGCACTGTCTTTCTGCTAAATATGCTATTCATTATATGTTCCATTGTTCTGTTAAAGGCATTTAATAGATACTACTCGCTTATACAACCACTGAATCACCTTTAATTCCCCCTTTTCCCTTGCCATTGAAGTCCAATCCTGTTGCTCCTATTACCTGCAATGTTTCAAGAATTCATCCTCTCTTTTGTCATTCCAAATTTACTATATCAGTCCCAGTCTCATTATTGCATGTTATGACTATGGTAACAGCTTTCTAAATGGTCTTCTCCCGCTTTTTTTCCAATTCTATTTATTCTAAGCATTGTTGTTATCAGATTTTTCTCCTGTAATTAGCACGATTGCATCATTTCTCTGCTAAAAAAAACCACCAATGGTTACACACTGCCCACTGAAATAACATTAAATTATTTAGACTGCCAAAGTGCTCCATAATCTGATGCCAAACTACTTTTCTTAGTCCTTGCTATTTTTCCTTCAGATTCCCTGACCACACTATAATGCTTCCCATGCATACCTCAATTTATTTTTTTATCTTTGCCCACTCTTTTGTTTTCTGAGAATGTACTTTCCCATGTCACTATATTTCAAACTTAATCTTGGCGAAACTCAAATACCATCTCCTTGATGACTTTGCTCAAAATTACCTTCTTCCATCCTTGAATGCCCATAGATTTGTCTTTCATTATGACAATCACATCATATACTAGATATCTGTCCTCTTGTTGATACATATGTATTAGCCTTTTTTTCTGGCAATAAAAATTCCAGTTTTCTTCTTTGAAGTTACTGTTTCCCATCCTCATTTCATTTACTTCAAGTGGATCTGATTTTATTCTATTTTTTTAATGAGGATTTTTTTTTAAGATTTTATTTATTTGACAGAGAGAGACAGCAAGAGAGGGAACACAAGCAGGGGGAGTGGGAGAGGGAGAAGCAGGCTTCCCGCAGAGCAGGAAGCCTGATGTGGGACTCGATCCCAGGACCCTGGGATCATGACCTGAGCCGAAGGCAGTCGCTTAACCAACTGAGCCACCCGGGTGCCCCTGATTTTATTCTATTTTTTAAAAGATTTATTTATTTATTTGAGAGAAAGAGAGAGAGCACGGGGGGAGGGGCAGAGATAGAATCCCAAGCAGACTCCATGCTGAGCATGGAGCCCACGAGGTGGACAGGTTTGAACTAAAACCAGTAGAGCCAGGATTCTTCAGTGATTTCACCCAAGTTTATCTTTTCTTTTTCTCTTCCATAAGCAACTTTCTCAGGTATTCCAGCACCTGTAACATAGAGAATCTAATTGGTACACACCAAATAAAGTACCTCATATTTTATTTACTTAGGAACATAGATGATTTCATCTTGAAGTTAAGGTTTATTTTTTTTTTGAAGGTAAGGCTTATATATAATAAATATTTGTATCACATTGCCTTGCTTATAATGGGATTATATGTATTCTATGAATTAAAGGACGACTCTATCAATAAAGAGGACTTCCAGGGTGCCTGGGTGTCTCAGTCAGTTAAGCAATCCGCTCACGATTTTGGCTCAGGTCATGATCTCAGGGTTGGGAGACTGAGCCTTGCACTGGACTGCACATTCAGCATGGAGTCTGCTTGAGATTCCCTCTGCCCCTCCCCTGCTCAGGCACTCTCTCTCTCTCTCTAATAAACAAATAAAATCTTTGGGAAAAAAAGTAAAATAAAGAGGACTTCCTTTCAGTTAGCAAGTGTATAGGTTAAGGGTATTAGAATAGCAGATTTGGAAAATAACGTTTCCCTAATGAAGATAGAAGAGTAGTAAACCATCCAACAGATTTAAGTTACTTCCTGCTTTTAAAGATCTCCAGAGAAAGATTATATATTAATATCCTCTTACTAAGCACAATACCCATAACAAGTCATTTCAATGTGCAAATTTTACTATCTATAAATTCATTCTGTAATATCTAATTTATAGCCCTTGTGCTACCATTTTAGATTATTTTTCAATTAACTTTACTGTTATATAATGTGATTATTAAGCTACTGTTTCCTAGCATACCCACTCTTTCACATTTTGCTTTGTGATTCTGTCCTGTGACTTTGTAAACTATATTTCTCCTTTGCCAGCTGGCTTCCTTTTAAATTCAGCCAATATGAGACATCAGGTAAATTGGTCAGTAGGGGACATTAGACTGGAAGATGAGGAGAGAGACAGAATCTTCTCCCTCTCTCCATGCTGTTCTTGTCAGAACCACCAAAGCAGCATTGTAATAGGAATCTGTTTGTTCAAGTTCCTTATCAGATCATGGTACTTGACTAGGTGTACTACACACATGTATATAGTATTAGTCTAGGGCTGCATGGCTTAAACAACAGAAATTTATTCTAGAAACTGGAACTCCAAGATCAAGGTGCTGGAAGGATTGCTTTCTGGCGAGACCTCTCTTCTTGGCTTTCAGACTGACACTTTCTTGGTAAGTCCTGGCATAGCCTTTTCTCTGTCCTGGTGTTTCTTCTTCCTATGAGGAGAAAGTCCTATTGGATTAGGGTTCCACTCTATGATCTCATTTGACCTTAATTGCCTCCCTAAAAGCCCTATTTCCAAAGAGCCACATTGGGGATTAGAGCTTCAACATATGAATTTTGAGCAAACATAATTTAGTCCATTATATATATATATGTTTCATATTAAATATGAAATATTTATTTCATATACATATATGAAATAAAGAGATATATAATATGTGTGTATTTTTTACTGGACTCTTCTATGTGTGTATTCTGCAGAGAAATAAAATAGTGAAAATATTTTACAGTCAGATGCTAAAAATTATATTAACAACTGTCCTGCTTCCAGAGTTACATCTTTTTTTAATTACTACACTCTATTTTTTTTAGAGCACTCTTAGGTTCACAGCAAAACTGAGCAGAAAGTACGGAGTTCCCATACACCCCCTGGCCCCACATATGCATGGCCTTCCCCACTGTTGCCGTCTTGCCCCAAGTAGTACATTTGTTCCATGAGAAGAACACCTAAGAATCAGCAGAGGACACTGAGCAGGACTGCAGTTATCAGAGTAACCATATCAACAGGAAAGAGGACCTGGATAGCTCAGCTGCTGGACAATACCCAACAGATTCGGAGAAGAGGTTCACAGAGAACCCCACTACAGAAAGACTCATCAAGGACTGAGAGTAGGAAATTTTCCTTGCACAAGGACACTGGGAATCTGTGGCATTTTAGGGTTTCATTTCACTGCATTTTTCCTGTTGCAGGGTAGATGTATTGAATATCTTTAATTATAATAATGTTCTGCTACATTATTAACATATTTGCAAGCTCAGATTCAGAATTTTGTCATATATAAGGCTGTCAACTGTTGAAACTATTCCAGGTTAGCTTTCTGGATAAGGAATTAACTGATCTGAGATAAGGCACCTTTCTAAACTAATTTGGTTTTATGTATTTCCCTTGTTGTTTGTTTGTGGTTTTTGTTTTTTGTAATATTGTCACCTTTGAAGATAACTCCTGAGTAGTGGCTGCAGGTCCTCAAAGATATGGGTCCCTTTTAATAAGATGCTTTAACTACACTAACAGACTAATTATGCTACAGAACAAAATTGACTTTGACAGTACCCAACAAATTGCTGAATTATGGGACTTCCTACCCAATGCAAACATATTAATCTGTAAGGGTGAAATCAGTTTCCAAAGGAGCTTAGCATAATTTGGGAGTAGGCTGGCATTAGAATACTTTCTCTAAACACACTGAATTTATGCTTACTTTTCATTCTCTGTTCATAAAGTTGATTTATGAGAAACATCATCTAGAAAACACTAATAGCCCTCCCATTTTACAGACAGAAAATTGGAACTGTGAGGAAATAAAATGCTTTGCCCTAATTCATCTTGCAAAATGATGTTGAAATTGAATAATAAATGGAGGTGTCCTAATTCTTATTTAATTTCCACTGTGCCAGGCTCTCTCTTTGCTTGTATATTACAATAAACTGACTCACAACGGCTGGCTCAGGAAAGTTATTTCAGAAACTTTTAATATCCACAAAGAAAATTAATATTTTTATCCTACTAGGAGGATTTGAAAGTGAAAAGACTTAGCAGACAAACGTTGAAAATAGCAGAAGTGACTATCCAGTACGTATGTTTATTTACTCAACACCCTCCATTTAAAATCTTGCTAAATACCCAACTCTGCTGATAGAAACTGCCTTTATTATTAAACTTTTGTTTCCTTTAAAAACAAGCTTTCACTATCTTATTCTATGTAAAGAGCAGTAAATATGATTTAGATAAATGGAATATTTTTAAGAACCAAAGTTGCATTTCATAAACTGTGGACCCTGGAAAATTGATCCTCTATAATGACCTTACTATATCCGGTAGTCCTCTCTTAAATGACTTTTAGGTGATTACTCATAAGCAGCTTGAGAATGTGGGGATAACTGTGTGATATACAAGTAGAAAATATCATGCTTGTTCACATAAAGTTGTTGAGCAAAGCTGGATTTACAACAGATGAAAGAAGGTTACCAGGATGGGAAGAGGTAACCTTAGAACAGACGTGAAGGAAGACTGGACAGAAAGGTAGGAATGGCTTATTGGAGTTGGAAAAGCTACAGGAGTTTTCTAGCCTTTAGGTAGAGCCACTAATGCGATTGTCTAATATGTGAGAAGTAGCTGCCCCAGAGCAGCTTTAAAGGAGAGGCGAGCGTTCTGCAATTGTTTATCAAGTACTTTCCCCTACTTACCTACTGAAGCTGAAAAAAAGAAAAGAAAAACTATTGCCAAGTATGTAGTTTCATAATGACTGGAAAAAAAAAAAAAAAAAAAAAAGAAGAATTACAGCAGAAGTAAATTAATGGAAATATAAGTTAGATTGGGAAAAATGTGGAATCTTTTCAAAAATAAGCTATTTTAATTTAATTAATTAACGAAAAGAAATTGAAGGCCATGGAGAGTCTAGTGCATTTCTCCAAAAAGAATTTCCCGTAAAGAACTTCGAAGTCAGGTTCCAGTTCAAAATGACGAGGTAAGAAGATCCTGAACTCATCTCCCCTCATGAAAACACTGAATCTACAGCTACATATGGAAACATTTCCTCTGAAAAACAAAAACTAACTGAGCGACACCTACACAAATCCACACTGGAGTGAGTAGGAGAAGCTGAGACACAGTCTCTCCACACAGTCCACCCCCAAGCCCAGCCACCCACAAATGGATGGAACTCAAAACTCCGAGGTTTTCCCTGAGAAGCAAAGGGTTTGAACTTCATATAGGGCACCCCAACTTTTAAGACCTGCACCTGAGAGATGAGCCTCCAAAATATGTAGCTTTGAAAGCCAATGGGGCTTGCATCCATGAGACTCAGAAACAATTAGAGGGTTCCTGCACAGGGATTCATCTGAGCAGAGCCTAGTGCAGAGTCAGCTGACTGAAAGCACCCAGACTTTGTGCAAAAGAGGCTCATTTGATCTTCTACAGCACTGGCCTGAGGGTCAGACATTTAATTTAACACACATCTAGGGGCCTGCTGAAATAGTCTCTGGGGACACAGGTAGTGGACACCATCTTTGTGCTCTCCTTCTGCCTCCCTTCAGCTCACCTCTATCTCCCAGAAAGGAGATATACAGAAGACAAATAAATGTATGAAAATATATTCAACATCATTTGTCATTAGGGAATTTCAAATTAAAATGACGTTTTACATCATTGCATAAATAATAGAGTGACTAAAATCCAAAAATTTTTTAAGATTTTATTTATTTGTCAGAGAGATAGAGAAAGAGAGAGAGCACAAGCAGGGGGAGTGGCAGGCAGAGGGAGAAGCCGGCTCCCCCCTAAACAGGGCGCCTGATGCGGGGCTCTATCCCAGGGCCCTGGGATCATGACCTGAGCCGAAGGCAGATGCTTAACCGACTGAGCCACCCAGGCGTCCCTAAAATCCCCAAATTTGACAATGTTAATTGCTGGTGAGGATATGGCACAACAGGAACTCATATTCATTGTGGTCGGAAGGCAAAATGGCACAGTTATTTGGAAGACTGTAGATTCTTACAGACCTAAACATAGTTTTACCATATGCTGCTAGGTATTTACCCAAATGATTTAAATACTTATTTGCACACAAAAATCTGCACAGAGATGTTTATAAGGCAGCTTTATGCATAATGACCAGAAATTGAGAGTGTCCAAGATGTCCTTCAATAGGAGAGTGTATAAACAAAGTAAGGTACTTTGTATGATAGCGTAATGATGGATACATGACACTACACATTTATCAAAACCTAAAGAAGTTTGCAGCACACAAAAAGATGGATCTTATCATATGCAAATTTTTAAGAACATATTCAGGATGTTGGAGAATTCTAGAACACAATGCAGAGTACAAGAAAAGCGAGAAAACAATCTAACTGTATTACAAATACATGAAACAACCTCACTTAAGAGAAGTGGTGGCAGAAAGGTGCTGACCTAATTTTGGAAATGAACTGAATGAGTAGGACCAAAGTAAAAATAAACTGTATGTAAGCATGTACTCCAATCGATAAAGTATGATCCAGGAGACTAGGGGTTAACAATTCTAATATTGCTACATGTTTACTGAAATTTATCAATTAATCAAATGAGTATTTAGAATGTGGGGGACAATTAAATGACATTAAGATCTTCCAGAAGGAAAAGAATCAATTCCCATAGAAGTAATAAAGCAGAATGACATTGGATTTCTCTAGCTGCAACATTAGAAATTAGAAGTCAATGAAACAATGCTTTCATGATTCTGAAAGCAAAGGATTCCCAAACTAGAATTATATAAATAACAATGCTCTCATTTATTCACAAGCATATAATGAGTATTTTCTTAGACATGCAGTTTCTCAAAAAGTTATTTTCCCTGAATCCTTTGTCAGGAATCATGATCACTCCACCAAAACAAGAAAGAAACTGAATGAAGTGGAAGTCACTGGCTGCAGGACACTGGCTGTGACCCACGACAGAGATGAAGGAAACTCCATGATGACATTTGTGCGGCAGACTCAAAGGTCATCTACCCGAGACCAAATCAAGAGGGCAGAGGGTTTCAGGAGGAATAGCTTTGAGGAAAAAAAAGATGAATTTTATTAATTTCCAAATTTGTTAGCACACATGAAGAGGTGATATGCATTATTGCAGAGAGTTTGGTGATGAATTAATAATAGAGAGAATTAAGAACTGAGCAAATAAAAAAAGAGATAATTATTTATTAACTTCTAGAATACCGAAGGAGTATGAAAGAAATGAAATCCTCACACACTTATTGGTTCAGCT
Source organism: Mirounga leonina (assembly GCF_011800145.1). Lineage (NCBI taxonomy): Eukaryota > Metazoa > Chordata > Mammalia > Carnivora > Phocidae > Mirounga > Mirounga leonina. Next base: position 121,546 of record NW_023270971.1, read on the forward strand.
GTGAATAATACTTACACGGTCTTAATATGGTAAACAGAGTTGTGCTCTCAACAAAATTATGATATAAAACTCATCGAGGAAATGAAAAAAATAAAAAATATATATTTGGGAGGGTAATATAAAAGAACTATATCCCCATCTTCCATACAGGGAAATCAGTAGATACCATCTAAAATTGAAAAATAAAACCAAACATCATTGTAAGCACGATAGAAATTTATTTTTTATTATTTTTGTGTGTGTGAGTAAAGTGATAGAAGTTTATTAAGTGAAGATACAGAAAAGGCTCTCAAGAGTGAGAGGGGTCCCCTCCCCCCTCTGATGTACTCACTCTCTCTCATTTTCTCTCAAATAAATAAAATCTTTAAAAAAAAAAAAAAAGAGTGAGAGGGGTCCCGATGAGGGCCTTTAGGGTTGGTCTTTTATAGAAAGCTAACCAGAGAACTTTTAACATCTTTATTGATAACACCTTCAATGGCTTACTTCTTTTTTAGGGTCTGGTTATTCTTTTTTGGTCACAGGCGATTATCATAAAGACACACACCCCACACAACCCACCCCACATGCCTAGGATGATAGAAATTTAAAAGCATTTGTTCAGGGAAGTGTTTTCAGATGAGTGAAACTCAGAATGGAAGGGATGGAGCAAGGATCTGCATCTTGGGCTCTAATTCTGTGCAGATTTCCTATACTAGGAATATATGAGATTGTCATAAAAATTATCTAAATAAAGTTGGACATGTAGAGGTTCAATTAATCTAGAATTGTGTCAATCTTTAGAGAACAGATCTGAATTCCAGAAGATTTTAATGTAATTAGGAAATGAGCTCTTTATATTAATTAGCAAGATATATTTTCAAACATGAAAATGATATATTTTCATCACTTTATATCACAAAGAAAAAAGCTGGTGGGAGATTTCTTTACTAGGTAGCCAGTAAAGTGCTTAAGTAATTGCTTAACGCACGAGAACATGGTTTAGCTCAGCTGTTAAAGAAACAGATTATGAAAAAAAACTCCCATAATATGGGAGACTACAGATCACAAGATTTGCAGCATATAATTCTAAATTAGCACTAAGTGATTTTCTTTTTTTGCAAAAGTTGAAGTAGAAAAGAAGTGCAAGTAAAATGACACCTGAAGAGTATTTTTTATTGCTTTCATTACTAAAGTGAAGAAGTACACGTCTGGGTGGGAGAAGCATAAGTTCTGACCTCAAAATATAACAAAATCACATTTTAAAAGCTCCTTTTATCTCCTAAAACCTCGTACAAAAATTTCAGCCTACTTGCATTTCCATTATCCTCCAACACAGTATACAACAACCAGAAATAAGTGCTATTTAAGATAATTATATTTGAAAGCGAAGGAGGAGGTAGAAGTAATTAATCATAGCTTGAAGGAACCATGAAGATATGTGAGCCAGCAAACTATCCAGAGAGAAATGATGTTTAATGTATTAATATGTAACCTGTGTATATATAGGCATATTATTATTTGTGAAATTATCTATATATCTTCTGTACACCCACTTTTCAATTATGAAATTACTTCTTAGGAAGGAGTATCCATACATACTCCAATACTCTATAACTTCTTATACTGTTTCTAACAACAATAAAAAAAATGGTATATTAAACAATTCTTTAATTGTATAAGTAAACAGACTCTTTTTTTTTTCAAAAAATATCCAGGATTCAAATTTTGTTTTGTAAAATATCACTAAACACGTGCAATTTTATTATTCACTGTCGGAGTGAAGTAATTTTACTGTTTTGAAGTTTATGGCACAATTATGGCCCAGATGGCTTCTATTCTGATTTCTGAACTGTCAAATGTCACTTTTCTAAAATTCAACCTTTCAAATATCTATATGATGTGGGTTTTTGGGTTTTTTGTCTTTTTTTTTTTACAAACAGAAATGAAGATTTAGATGTATGGTATGTTTTCTCTTCATGGCAAGGTTTCTCTTCTTATGTATAGTTATACAGAGGCACAGAGGGAGACTGGGAGGGAGTCAAAAATCTAATGCAAGTGTGCTTGGGTGGCTCAGTTCATCAAGCGATTAAGTGTCCCACTCTTGGTTTCGGCTCAGGTCATGATCTCAAAGTCCTGGGATGGAGCCCTGTGTAGGGTTCTGTACTCAGTGCAGAGCCTGCTTGTCCTTCTCCCTCCTTCTCTGCTCCTGCCCCAACTCGTGCTCTTTGTCTCTCTCTCTCAAATAAATAAATAAAATCTTTAAAAAAAGATTTTTAAAAATCTAATGCAATTAACTACTTTTAGTTTAGTCAGAGGACTTCCACATTCATTAAAACAAATGTGTTTCATTATATTGCTTCTTTTACCTGAACTATCATTCTCATCCATGCACTTTCCTATTACTGACCACTTCATTACTTAACAATTCTTTTTATGAACCCCTCCTGAGATCCTCCCCTGCCTTTTCTCAATGGTTTGTTAATGTGTTTGTATTTTAATTTGTATGTTTAAATTCCTGTCCCTAACAAAGTGACTGGATGTTCTTCAAGAATAAGAAATCTTCCTGGTCACCTCCACACCCACAGTGCCTAGCAACAAACCTGTCAAATCTTTATTATTCAGTTACATATTTGCCAAATAGAATGAAAAATTTAAGTTAGGAAATTACAAATATTATAGGGGTCTATTCATGTCATTTCCCCACTTTATCTGATGGGTTATGGTGTTGTTCTTACTGTTTGTATGAGCATTACTCAGAAGGATTTGTTGCAAATATTTAGGAAGTAGCATATTATTTCTGTCCATGAAGTTTTAATGTGTATTTATTACTTGCAAGAGTTTCGTTTTAAGCACTGAAATGAGCAGCATTTGTTTCACAACCATTGGTGCTGTAGACGAATATCTGAATCATGGTATTGAGCACGTTAACTCTGCTAACCGAAAGGTATTGCTTTCTCCCGCTGATCTTCGTAGTCTTCCTTGTACGATTTTTCCTGCTTTCCTATTCTCCTTCCTCTGTCTTGTATCAATCATGTCTGCCATCACTGCTTATCTCTATCACTGGTAACCAGTAGTCATGGTTAAAACTTTTTAAATGGCAACACAAGCTTCATAAAATAGCATTAGAGTGCCCTGTAGGAATATTTAGTGGACAGTTGCAGGTATCTAATGGTAAACCCTATCTCGACACATTCAATTTCATATTAAGCTCAAAGTTCTTCTGAATGAACTACAGGGCCTCTTATATTTGAGCACTTTGACTGCCTTGTATTTATTCTGTAGAATCTGTATTTTGTGAGAACTTCAGAATAAAATAGATATTCATTGGTTGTTATCTTATCCTCATGAAAATACAAACCTACAGTGGAATGATGCATTCAATTTTATTATTTTATATTCACAAAAATTATTTGAAATAATGCTGCCACAATTTTAGCCACATCCATATAAGGAAAATCAATCCAGACTGTATGCAAATATGCTCCAACTTTCATCCCCACTCCATTTTATCTTCCTATAGAGAAAGACTCAATGAGCTACAAAGAAGTAAATAAATGGGGTTAACATAAGCGCTTTCCCCAGTGAGTGAATGCTTCTCTGATGCAATTCTATTATACTTACTGTCTCCACTAGGCTGTAGAATACGGTGTTTTTCACATTGCCCCGTGCAGCCTGGAGTTCACCAACATCTGCTGTTTTCAGGAGATGTACCCAAACATTAACAGAGTTCAAAGATATGAAAGTCCTAAATGTCACTGTCATTGCAAAGAGGTGGCCACTGTAATTTACTCTCCATAGTTTGTTCTTTCTTTGTCAACTGTAATAGTAGGGACATTTAATTAGGCATCCGATACTGAAGACTGAGAGCCATTGCTAATTAGGCCATTAATTAGGCCACTCACTAGCTATTTAATCCTATTACAAGGTCAACTATTACTAAAAATGAGGAATATTTCAAACCAGGAAACCAAGATATGTATCTTTGCTCTCTTACACAGCACCAACTGGTTATTTTCCTTACCATTTGCACTGTGAAGCTAACAGACTCTGTAGGTATCAAGGATATTTAAGAGAGCCTATGGGTCTGATACATACAAAAGAAGCAAGATTCATTCTTCTCAGGCAATTTGCTGTGACTTTAAAATGTCCCTCACTTGCAGGCTGCTTTTTGGTTGTTCTACCCTGCTTTGGCCTTCTGACCTCAGGGCTAGAATGGGTAGACTTAAGAGTGGTTTTCTCATTTAGAGCACCTAATTTAGTACATTGGGAGCAGCTACTTCCACACTCAGCACTGCCTTTCACACTGCCTTGTCCGTTATTTGCACACACATGTGGAATGCCCCCATTACATTTTAAGTTCCTTTACAGCAGAGATCATATCTACTGCATCTTTGTGTTCACTTCATCAGAGCCTTGGAAAATTATTCATATATGGTATACATTGAATACATATGCATTCCAAGCAGCGCTAGATAGGTCCTAGATGTCCCCAAAGTAATCAACTCTATTAAAGTATTACCCCACTTAATTCTATAGTTCCCTTAGCATATCTTTGCTTTGAACATTGTGTCACAATTATGATGTTCTTTAAAATGCTGTTAATATGCCTTGCATTAATTCTGTCTCATTAGCTATGTTATCAAGAGCTGTTTTCCTGTGATGCTTTTAAATGAGCCCTGAGGCTAAAATGTAATTGGCAGATCCAATAAAAGGCTTAAACATTGTTAAGTTGCATTTCCATGACACAGAGAGAGAGGCTCTCATTTAGCACTTCCTGGCTCACACAGATAGCCTCCTCACATGTGATTTCTTATGTTTCAAGATGGTAATGCATCCCTAAACTGAAATCAATTTGTAAATTCAATTCATATTAAAAATACCAGGAAGTGAAAGCCAAGGCACAGAATTAGTGAGGCAGATGTAATACAAATATAAAATATAAGTAATTGCGTTGTCAGCCTGATCTTCACACTTTTTAATCTATGTTTATCCTCCTTATTCCAGTTAAGAACATTTGAAAATAATTTAAGCAACAGAGAAAGATTTTATGCTAAGCAATAATAAAGGCAAGAGGAGGATCCAGAGGCGATATGACGACTAAGTGTAACATGATATTCTGGATGGGATCCTGGAACAGAAAAAGGACATTAGGTAAAAACGAAGAGATCTGAATAACATATGGACTATCAAATGTTTTTAAATGAAGACAAGAACTTCCTGAATCAAACGTCACACCTCACTTTACAAATCTGTATTATAGATCACTAGGATGTTGTTAAATGTCATTTCAGCTTTTAGTAAAAGCTATTCCAATGATAGGATGAAAAAGAGAGAGCTCTGCTTTCTGTTACAAATGCTGGAAAATTTTATAAAAATATATGTATCCCTATATTATATATAGCCTCCTTTTCTACTTTTATAACCATTAACCTATCATTCCAGTGAGTTACAGTGCAGACTTAATGTATGAATAATTTCATTGCTTATTATTTATAATTAGCTTAGGAAGTAAGACAATGTTTTAATACTTGCCAAAGCTCTGTCATATATGGAACATCCATTTCTCAACTAAGAACAGTGCCAAGGCACATAGTCTATGCTTCTCTGTCTCACCACTTCTATAATATGCTCTTTTTTACTTCCTTTAAAAAATATTTGGCTTGTCCACTCAACCCTAAATCTTACTCTTCACTTATAGTTTCTCTAGATTTTGGATTCTCAATGTATGAGAAGATTGGAAACATATTTCCAGAATGGAAAAAAAGAATCTCCTATTATTATTATTTATAGCTCTATTGGAATCTCTAGTTTTAGAATCTGCACAGATCATACTTTGCATTAAGAAACCAGGCGGAACTATAGATTTATTCACGTCAGTTCCAAAATATTTAGATTCCCTCTATTCTTCCACAACACCAACACCTTTAGCACCCTTCTCCTCTCTGAGATTAACTAGATATCTCCAGAAAAATAGAGCATGTGGGTAACATGAGCTCTGGTCCGGGAGGTAAAACATCTGGTTTCTATAAACAAAACTAGACTAGAATTGGCTGTTTACTCTTGAGCCTATTCTGTGCCCAGGTAGCCCTTTCATCACTGACCAGTTGAACCCAGTCCCTTCTAAGTCCAACACTTTATGGATCTGAGGTGGAGAAAGCAAACAGAAATAGAATTAGAGGAGAACTAGAATAAAAAGTTGGTACCAACAAAGGCAGAAAGGCATGGCTCACCTAGCTGGTCTCTCCTGAAGCTCAGGTTAGTCATAGCCCCCTCAAAAAGCCGCTGTCAGCACACTCCTCAGCACAACCACCCAGAAAGCCTCTCCTCATGCCCCCGCAAGAAGTAAGCTCCCCCTTTCTGATCTCAGTTAGTGTTCCATTCCTTTTATAATCATTTTAATGATTTTTGCCTTTGATTATAATTGTTTATGCATACCTCATCTTGAAGCATGTATTAAATGAGAGAAAAAAATAAATTAATATATGAAAAAGTATCATGTTAATCTTATTTGGGTATAGTAAGTAAATCAAAATTAGAATGCATCTGGCTATATCTTCCATGCCCAAGAAAATTAAAAGGTTGAACAAATTGTTTGAAAAGCATTACAAAGTCTTTTCATACAGCATAGAAGAAAACATTAGTATCCAAGCAACCCAGATAAAATGCTTTTTAGTCTGGCACGCTGAAAGCAAAAAAAGATGAGATCTATGCTTTAAGAGAAAAGCTACTGGTAATTATACCCCTCTTTTAGATAAGCAAAACTAATTCTTAGCCTTCAGTCTATCACTCAAACATTTATTGAAGTGCTGGGAAGGAGTCAAAACTATATACAACATAGCCTCTTCATTTAAGACACTTCTCAATAGATAAAGAAGATAAAATGAAGACAAATAGTTCTTTAAATCAGGTGGAGGGCAGATCAAGTGCCAGAGTAGTGGCTTGGCTCAAAGTTGTATGCCTTTCCAAGGATTAAGGCCTGCTTTAGATTCAGCATGGGGCAAGGAATCAGAAAAGGCTTCATAAAGAGGAGTAACTTGAATCTTATCTTGAGTAGATAATAACTGGGACTTGACTGAGGTAGGAGGAGTTGGGTATGTATGTGTGTGTGTGTGTGTGTGTTTGTACACATGCTGTTTCACTTTTCTGTATACATTCTGTTTGCACCTTGAATCCAGGATTAAGTTGCTTTCTCTTGGAAGAAAGAACTGATTGGACTACAACAGAGGTTTCCCTAATGTTTCATGTTGAGTTCAGCTGGACAATGAGGATTCGATGCTCCACATCAGAGGGTCTAGAAGAAAGTTAGAGTATTTATTCCTCTGAATCCCATATTGAATGATTATCTCAGGCAGGCCGTGTCCATGAACCAAAGTCACAACTATTTTTAAGATTGTCCCCTTCACACAACTCTTTGCTTCCAAGTTCTAATAAATACCCTATCTTCCCTCAAGACCTAAGGTTAGTAATAACTACACTGTTACTAAACTTAGTAGGTAGTTTATTATCCTTTCCATATTCTCTGTAGCCTGCCCAAATCTTTGTAACGAGGTCTTAAATAAAATAATTCTTGAGTTATTCTAATAGGAGCATGCCATTAGTTTTGTCCTGGAACACTGTGTGATACCCATGGCCCCTGTGATGAGCAGCTGGGGGACAGGGAAATGTGTACACATGAAAGGATGATCAGAATATAGAAACCTACATATTGGGGAAATCAGAAGATGTTAACTTAGAGAAGGTAGAAGAACACGAAAAGTTCATCCCAAAAACTGAATGACAGAATATTCAGGGACATCCGTGAACAGGGTTGAACATAAGAATGAACCTTTGATACCTTCCTACATTTTTTATACCTCCTCCTCTTTTTCCTGAGCTCCAGGTTCCTCACGAGCAGACCGTGTGGCTAAGCCTTCTCAGGCATTTGTCTCCTGCTCATCTTACTCTAAGGTGTTCATACTTAAAGAGTTTTCTAAAACAAGTTTATTAATCCGGGGACTCAGATGTCATGAAGTCAACTAAAATTATATATGAAAAATGTGTGTAAATGTATATTCGTGAATTTTTCTTGGAAGGGAGAGTCAATGGCTTTCATCTGATTTCCAACTGGGCCTACATTCCTCCTTCCCGCCATACATATTGTTTTAATGCGAATGGTTTGTTGACTTCAAATACAAGGCACATGAAGGTGCCTAGTAGCACATTTAACATGGTGGATATGTAGTGCATGGTTTTATGGTACTGTTTTACAGTGCAGTCGATTCCACTAGGGTATTCTTGAGTCAGAATACCTGGGGCTCAGATCATAAATCTAATTAGTTGGGATACATGGAAATTCTTCTTAACCTTTTGATCCTAAACTGTCTCAAGTATAAAATAAGAACAACAAAAAATGTTGATTAGAGGATTAGAGGATTATTATGGGTGAAAAGTGAGAGACCGTTCATGAAAACTCCTTGTAAACTCTAAAGGAATAGCACCCATCAAGGAGTATTTTTATTTTAAATGATACTCTTGCCCTTTAGACCAGAGAATCTCTCATGGTGGGTTCAAGCACCAATGTTTTGTATATTTTAGTAAATTATTTCACATCATATCAAAAAGTTATTGCTAACTGACCCTGAAACTAAAGGTCTTCTGAAATTCTTCTCATGACAATTTCTATACAATTAACTGTAGCAATGGCATGTTATTTAATTTGGAAGTATTAAAAAATTGGATTTAACATTTCTGGAAATGTGTTGCCAGTAACAATATGTATTAAGTCATATATTGTCACTTTCTCACTTATTTTATGAAAGTTTTTGAGGTAATTAAAAACCACATTTATTTTAGTGCCTTGAATTAATTCACTGTGAAACTGAGACACCATTATCATCAGGAAGAATTAAGAATTTTCTAAATTCAACTTCTGACCTTCGTTATTGTATGATTTTGAACAATTTGCTAAATTTCTTTCAGTTTCTTCAACTAAATTTTGGATATTAATGTTCACCTCATACAAAGAATACAGATAATTCTGTGGATCTTCTTTATGTTTTCTATACACCCCTCCTCTGTGAAGAACTGCCTGTGGGACTGCTTTGCCAGACTAAAAGCATGGAAAGCCTGGGAATTTACATTCCTCTCAAGAAGACCTTCAAACAATGACTGACTGGTGCCAGCTCCCTCACACACAGCTGGGATATAGTCTGAGGCATAACCTTTTCTACAGACTTCTGTAGGATGAGGCTGATCTCTGACCTCCATAGAGCTTTGCCTAAATTGCATTCGGGTTGCCTTCCTTCTATTTCCCCTCCCTCTGCCCTGCTTCTCCACCCCCACTCCCCATTCCCTTTAGTGAGTTCACCTAGGAGTCCTTTCTCATTAAGTCACTGGCACAAGGATCCTCATTCAGGGTCACTTCCAGGAAACCTGAGCTAGTCACAGTGTCCAGAATATTGTACACAATTGACAAACAGGGGCTGCTATAATAACACTAACATCAATTTAATTAGTTCTAAAAATAAAGCAACTTCCAAATGTGCATATTTTATGTTCACCAAATAAGTCTTGGAGAACATAGATTACTATATCTTAGAATCAACTAACAGCATTCACCCAAGGCCAGATACATATTTAATAAAGACATAAGTTCTTTGACAGGAAGGGATATGTGGAACAGTATCTTGACCAAATAGATGCTAAATGCCATATCTCTGATAATCCTTATGAAAAATTCTCTAGCATCTGGTGAAATTTAAGTGATTCTTCCTCTGTAAGTTAGTGTAATTATCTTCATAGCTTTGTCTACAGATTAATCAGATAATCCAACTTTGGGCTACATTTCTATTAGGAAAACAAAACCAAAAATAATCCATGTAGTTAAAGAAAAATATTGTTTGAGAATTGAGTAAAAGGGCCATGAATCAGGACTCCTCAGTTCTGTTCCATCTGTTGACTTCATATGCTCTTAAGCCTAGTACTTAATTGAATTTGGCCAATATTTTGTAAGATGAACTCTGCCCTTTGTTTCAGAGGATAAACAAATGTCAAATAATAATAAATTGATTAAATTTCTCTGCTAGCAAGTGTCACATTAAGCTTTAATATGAATCATGATTTATGGGTAATTAAATACATCTGCAGATTACATTATTCTGAAGAACTGCAAATTTTATCTGATTTATTGGATTGATTCTGATGAGAAAGGTTGAGACTTGAATTGGCTAGGGACAACTGTGGGTTCTGAATTAAGAAGCAAGGATCTTGGATCATAAGAGCTTTATGCTTTCCTATGCAGTTTAGCAGTAGGAAATACTGAAAGCCTCTTTTAGCCTCCTTTAGCATTTTTAAAATCTACTAAACAAGTCCACTCAGTTATAATTTGCATTCCAATTTGGCTTAGAAGTTGTGCTTTTTTCTTTTCACCTTATTGATATTTATCTGGCTTGCTAATACTGGACATGATATCAAGCTGCTGAGGAAAAGCAACTTGGAAACCCAAAAGCACTCATGAAATCCATGTTTCTGTAAACTATATAAGTAAGAACTCAGAGACAGTATGGAAAATCTTCTAGAAGAAAACTTCAAGAAGCCAAACCACCGACAGGATCTCTCCCCCGTCCCTATTGTTAGTTACTGCATTTATTCTATGTGAACCAGTGTGTGAAACACTTTACCTGAAATAACATTTAATTCATGAGGTAGAAATTTATTATTCCTATTTTCTGAGTTTAACTTGCCCAATAAGTAGTGGAGGTGGGAATTAAGTCTAGCAATCAGAATCCACAGTTTATGCTCCTATGCATTATAAAATTCTGGTATGAGAAGAGAAAGAAGTATAATGTTTCAATGGAAAGAAGAGTTTTTGACTTACAAAAACATTGATCAAAGTTAGAGCATCCATCACCTTGCTCTCATATGTATGCATCATGACTCAATAAAGTAACTTTTTTAAACCTTAAATTTTCTTTCTTCCCTATGTTCTAATAAGTCCACAAAAGGCAGGTGCTGAAAGTGGGGTTCCTGAAACTTGTAATAGATTTTACATATTTTCTTTCCTTTTAAAAATATGATTTATTCTGCTATCATTAATGCTTTGTCAAAATTTCAATTGTTATATGACCTAAACATTTTACTGACTGGCCTAATGTTTTAAAACCCACACAAATTCTTACTGGATTCCCAAAGGAGCTTCAGTTGCAAATATCATATTTCCATGGCACTGCATGTCTGCTGGGATGGAGTTTCAGTTGGTTCTTTTTTTCTTGTGCTGTTCTTCGGGATTTTTTTTTTTTGTTCTGTTTTGTTATATTTATATTTTTATGAAAGAAACTACTAAAAGATTGCTAAAAGATATAAAAAGAATTGCATAGGAAACCAAGAAATGGCCTGGAAGAAAATGAAAAAGATGAAATGTCAGACTATTGCATCTTGAGACAGAATATTCTGGATAAACGGACATGACCTAATCTGAGGTCATGGGCAGAAAAGGCACGAGGAGCTGTAGAAGGTAAATTCATCCTGCGTGAGGGCAGTCTGAACAGGTGACTCAGATTCATTACCAAGCCTAGTTTGTCACCAGAGAAGGCTGGTTTATACACAATACAAATTCTTCCTTCTTCAGCCACCCTGGCCTTATGGGGATATGGTTTGTGTGTATCAATGAAAGGAGCTGTTTCAGGAAAGAGCTCAGCATCAAGGAGTCCAGGCCTGTAGTGCCAGAATGGCAGGGAAGATCACAGCTGAACATAACAATAAGAAAAAGATCTTTCCTTTCTCCTGCATCCTAAGATGAAGTTGGATCAGCAATTAGAGCTCATGACTGTCACCAAATCACACTTTTTAGAAGATGGTAACAGCACTAGACTACCAGATTTATGGTGATAAAGGAAGAAAGATATTTCAGAAGAGATGGGCTGGGGAATTCAGAGCAGCTAAATTTAACTAAGGAGATAGATGTGATTTTAATCATTAGTCTAAGTTGATAAAGGAGACACACACATTACATTAGTAAGGAATAACATATACTTTAAACTACAGCTGAAGCATTGGATCTGAAACCTAAAGTCTTGGTTTGATGTTGAGTGCTATACCGAGAGCCCAGCCACGCAAATGGTCAGAAGCCTGCAGCTCTGGCATCAGTGCCTAAGAGGAGAAACTCCTAGAAGAAATGATGAGGTCTGCTCCAACCAGCATGCAACCTTTGCCAATGCTAGCATTGCCAAGTGAAAATGTTACAGGACCTCACACAGAAAGGGGAGAAAAATCCTTACCCATAAAATCTTAGCTACTGCAAACTAAAATGCCTATAATATTCTTTTGAAGACAGATTTAAGCTTTCTCTACATTTCATCAATTACTAATTCAGAGGGGGCAATACTTTGCAATGTTTTATGGAAGAAAATTCAATGTGCAATATGTTTATGATTTAAATTATTCAGTGAGCTAAATGTAGACATTCAGCTAATGCAGTTATGTCTTAAATCAAGTTATGTGTGGCAACAAGTTTGTATAACAAGAAAGCCTTTATTCCAGAAGAAAATTAAGTTTAACAGCAGTTCTGACCTATGCAAGTCACCAGTAGTTCCCAGCTTGCTTTAAGAAAACTGCATGTTTAATGGCCCTCATGCTCCACTGAGTTGCAAATTTTCAAAGGTTACTTCCAGCTAATTTGATCTCAGCCCAACAGATCTGCATACAACTTTCACAGCAGCAAAGCTAATGAACTACTGTGTCCTGAGAACACAGAACAAGCAGAAACAAAGGGTAGATATTCAAAGTAGTCAGTTAAAGATCATTTCTACATGTACATAGTAAAATGAATTTTAAATAAAAAGAATTCAACAAAATAGGCAAGCTTTGCTTGTCTATGTACTAGTAAATATCTGTACTAAACAGCTCACATTTCAACATATTATAATTTTCTCACTATTCTCTGGCCCTTCAAAATGTCTTCAGGATTCCCTCAACCTGAAAGTTTCCGATCATGGGAGAGACATTCAATTAAGCCTTTTCATTGGACTGTGGAAATCTTACAGGCGTGGACTCCCTCTTATGGGTCCAGGGCTTTAGTGGAACTCCTGGCAACAGAGCAGTGTTTTGGTGACTGGATGAAATAAAATACCAGAGTTCTCCTCTTACTCCTCTGATTGCTGCTCTTCCCAACCATCCTCTCCTTCCTTCTTTTTCTCTTCCAATCCTCTAATTTTAAACACTCCTCAAGATTCTATGCTGGACCTCCTATTTCTCTCATACATGATGTCTTTTATCAATGCCATCCATAATGATGTCTCACACTGAAATGCCATTTCTTCTAAGACTTCTAAGATCTTTCCATATCTTCCTCAATTACATGAATTTTCCTCTCTTCTTTAACCCATAGTATTCTGTACCCCCCCTTACGCCGCTCAGTTTATGTGGCCCTATAATATAATAGTAACTGAAGGACTTATCTCTTTAAGTCAAGAGTGACTGCAATCAGAGATTAGAACAGAAGCTACCCAGTGATCCAAAATAATAGAAGCCACATTATTGCCTCAGTCTTACAAATGAAGTCCAATTTTAAGCGAAGGAATCATTTTAAACCAGAATAAAATGTATACAGTCCTAAAATCATTGACCAAGAACAAAATAGGAACTGAAAATTACTCTTTAAGTAAATCATTAATTTTATCTGATTACTAGCTTCTTAAAGTTTCCCCATTCCAATTTCTCCTTCTTCTGCTTGGTCTCAGCTCTCCACATTATTCCTGAATTTCCTGAGAAACACGAAGCAATCAGAAGAGAATTTCTGCAGGATGCCATGACCATAACTATGAAGCTACCTGCCTTTACGCACATGGCTCTCTTGACTCAAGTTACTATGGAAGAGCTGTCAGTGCTCCTATCCAGAAGCAGCTCCTCCACGGCTGCACTGGATCCCATCCCCTCTAATGACTCAAAGACATTACTCCAGGAATTGTCTACATTCTCCTCAATCATCATTTCTTACTTATTAATATACTCCACCAACAAACAAATGTGCTGAGATACCTTCTATCTTGAAAGAAGAAAAAAGAGAGAGGAAGGAAGGAAAGAGAAAGAAAAGCCCTCTAGATTTCCTATGTGGCATCACTATTTTTTTTTTCACTTTAAAAATAAAATTCCTTCGGGGCACCTGGCTGGCTCCGTCAGTAGAACATGCGACTCGGTGGCAGGGTCATGAGTTCGAGCCCCATGTGTGGTATAGAGATTGTTTGAAATGATGTAATGTATGGTGATTAACATAACAATAAAAATTTTAAAAAATAAAAATAAAATTCCTTCTATTGTCTCTACCGGTTTTCTCTTACTTCTTATCCCCGCACCCTCTCAGACTTGCTTTAATCCAGATTTGACCTCACTGCTCCACTGAAATAGCTCATCTTAGGGTAACAAATAAATTCATCTTGATAAATCCAATCACTGTTGTTCAGTCCATATTTTTAACTTATGCACTGCCTTTGATGCAGCTGAAACACTTCCCCCACTCAGTATTAACTTGTTCCAAGTCTAGTCACTTGAAGACTGGCCTCCATGAGGGAGAGATGGCCTCCTGGAAAACCTCCAAAGAAATGGGCTACAACAGAATGCTTAACGCAGTCAGTCCAGGTGCTCCCTCAACCATGAATATTAGGCAGCAGAACAGGCTGTTGGCTAAGGTTCTATCAAATCATACAGCTGCAACAACAGAGTATGATCATGTTAGGGGAGAACGTAGTGCCCCCCACAACTACACGACCTAAACGCCTCACACTCCAAAAGCTGGGATCCCTCTCTTCAAGTATCTGTCCACTGGGTTCTTGTGTCTTCCTTGAGAATGATGGTTTTTTTTCAACTTTATTTGGTAATGGCTTAAATGTTGTATCTGTATTTACCAGAGAACTGGTATATCATATTAAATTTTGGGTATGGTATATATCAGATTTTGATATTAAAGATACGTTGGCATGATAAAATCAATTATAGTGCTTACTATCATTTCCATCAGGGGTAAATGGTAATTAGTAATTGAAATTGGGTAGGCCCTTTCCCAGAATTCTCTGCCTGAATCCCAATCACAGCAAAATATACTTGAATCTATTTTCTTTGTTCATAATCAGAAAGTCTCTCAAAGCAAAACTATTCCTTAGTTATGCTGTGAGTCTCCTTAGTAAGCTTTCATCTTTAATACTTTATTAATGAATACCTAGCATAAATTATATTTCGTTCACATTTCCCACTTTAAAATGCTCAGAGTTGAGATTAAAGACATATAAACCATTATTTTATTTTCCCTTGTTTTTTTTTTTAATTTTATTCATTTATTCATGAGAGACAGAGAGAGAGAGAGAGAGAGAGGCAGAGGGAGAAGCAGACTCCCCATGGAGCAGGGAGCTCCATGTGAAACTTGATCCCAGGACCCTAGGTTCATGACCTGAGTTGAAGGCAAACATTTAATCAACTGAGCCACGCAGGTGCCCTATTTTCCCCTGTTAATAAAGATTTCTTTCTTTGATGCTTTTGGTGTCCCCTAGATATTTCTTCCAACTCCTTGTATATACTTATTAGTGTATATTTTGAGCTCAAGAATGGAGAATGAAATTCCATCTTTAGAAATTTTATCTACAGTGGTAAAGAGAAGCAGTCAGAGTAATTGAATGATATATTTGCACTAGAAAATCAAAACCCGGGCGCCTGGGTGGCTTAGTTGGTTAAGCGACTGCCTTCGGCTCAGGTCATGATCCTGGAGTCCTGGGATCAAGTCCCGCATCGGGCTCCCTGCTCAGCAGGGAGTCTGCTTCTCCCTCTGACCCTCCCCCCTCTCATGCTCTCTCTCTATCTCATTCTCTCTCTCAAATAAATAAATAAAATCTTTAAAAAAACAAAACAAAACAAGAAAAGAAAAGAAAATCAAAACCCTAAGTACTACTTCCCCTTTCAATATAAGAATTTTGTTCTTAATTGTACAAAAATTGTATTTCACTGTCCCTAAGTGGAAATGACTACATAATAATCATTTGTTCACTTACTCTATTAAATTGAAAGTTTTTACAATTCCTAACTTAATATTCACAAAATAATTCAGAGTTTTAGTGTAATTTAGAAAAGCATTTTCTCTGTATTCTCTACTATGCATCTACTCGTAGATAAGATTTCATAAGAGAAGAAATTGTAGATTTAATATTCTAGTGCAAATAAAATACACAGTATCAATTTGGAGGCATTCGAAATGGATCTAATAAGACTTCCTGAATCATTGAATCCAATTTCAACATAATTTACTTTAGGAAATGCTAAGTGAATTGTCATTAGCCAGTTTATTAAAGACTGTCTTCAATCACGTTTTTATTTAAAAATGGTTAAAATAAAATTGTATTATGAGCTTATTCAAAACTTCAGGGAAAATACATGAGTTTCCCAAAATAAAATGAGTCAAATCTAAATGCATATTTATACAAATGTACTTTTGCTGGTACTGAGTGGAAATGTAATCTCACTGCTTTGCTATGTTCATTGAGATGATAACTGTGGCCAGGACAGCTGTGGAGTTTGATTATCTATTTAGAAAATAGTTATTTGGTAATTGATACTAGATAAATTTACTCATCAAGATGAAATGAGAATATTTATTCTAAGTGAGGTAATACTATTTTTACTTAATTTAGTCGGGCTTGCTTTCTCAGTATTATAGACGTAATAGGAAATGGGAATTACCTGATCCTTCTCCCTGTGGAGATTAGAACAGAAGACATGACATAAGTTAACAAAGACTCAGTGGGTAACAACTACATCAAAAAAGAGTAAAGTAATGTACTGAGCTAAGGGGTAAGAAGGAGGTGAAGGAAATGAGGAGAAATGGATCATTATAACAGCAAGGAGCAGAGGCAAACACTGGGATGTGAACACAAGGTCAGAAGAATCCTGGAAAAGGCCGAAAGTATAGATGAGGACGTCCTAGTGTATACTTAGGATATATTGTTCTCTGTATTAATTTGTATATAAGACTCATATAATTACAGGGTGTGGCATGGAGGAAAAAAGAAAACAGCCTTCCTACCATTAAGATTTACCCATTGTGATTAGGCACACTGACAAATTCTCACCTTATTGACAATAAAATCTTTGCTTTTTCACCTGAGAACTTTCTCTTCTGAACACAGAACAGCCTAGAAATATCGAAAATTTTATATCCCAGGAAAAACTCTCAATCAAAGACGGACCCTAATGATGAATAAATACCCTTCATACCTATCACTCTGAGGGACAATTCAGAGGTAATTCATCAGGGTTTTCAATTTCCAATGAGACTGAACCACACTTGCCAAAATCAGTAACCTGCTTATTAATGCACTACCGATTTTTCCCCTTTCCTTGTTTCACTTTCCCAATGTTTCACTTGTGATTCCAAGGATCATCTCCCAAATAAACACAAGTCCATGAGTTAGTGTATGTTCTAGGGGAATTCAAACTAGACACTTATAAAGTCAAAGATACAGAGTAAAAATCAGAAGTAACACATTTTTTATTAATTCTACTATTTAATATAATTACTACCCTAAGAGAGAGAGAGATGGACTGACCATTTTCACCTTTAGAAACATGGATTACCTATTCACATCACTTGCCTTGTCTGCAGATTTCTGTTGTATATCCACAAAAAAGTGTGTATTCTTGAGGATACTTACAGGATTTTGGGGGTCAGGGATGGGGATACATCTGCATTCAAAAAATAAGTTTCTAAATTCTTACTTTCATATCTTCTGCATTAGTTTCATATAGCATCAATAAAAATTTCACATGTATAAATAAAAATTAAAAATACAGTATCAATCAATAGCTTCATAGAGAATTAATGAAAAATTAGCAAGGCCTCTAAAATTTGGTGAGTCTGGAAGTACCCTCTTCAAGAACACTATAGATAGGATATTACAGAGAAAATGGTCTAACAGTGTTTAAATTAAATATTTTTTATGGGTTTCTCATATTCAGTGTTTTAAAAATGATACAATGAAAACTGAAACAGAATACATGATGAATCTTAAATGACATCCATTGGATTTTTACTTTATTTCCTTCTATAATTTTATGCCTCCTAAAGCGACAACCTCAACTTTACATTTACTAAAATTCTCTTTAACTAATTCTTTATTTAAATTTTCTATTCAGTTAAAAATTGTTTGCCTCTAAGGACAATTATATGCTGCTATGCTTCTTATCATGATTAAAGTTTTGGTTACCTCAATTCATAGGGTGATTTATCCATATAGGATCATCCAACAGGATTAAATCTCTTCCAGCATTCTGATATAAACCATACACATCCTAAAATTCATTGGTTGTTTTATTCTTTTAAAAGACTTATCTGAGAGAGAGGGAGACAGAGAGAGAGAGTAGGGGGAGAGGCAGAGATAGAGGGATAGAAAATCTCAAGCAGACTCCCTGCTGAGCATGGAGTCTGACAGGGGGTTTGATCTCAAAACCCTGAGATCATGACCTGAGATGAAATCAAGAGCTGGTCACTTAACTGACCTGAGCCAACCAGGTGCCCCTGATTGTTTTAAAAACCCTCCAATAGATTGTAATTTTATTTTGAAATTTTTCATTCAAATTTCCTTTACTAAGTATGGATCATCCAATATGAAGTAACTATAGAACATTTTTAATCTTAGTCTTCTCACACTTACATACTCTCAGAAAATTCTATGGTTTTCTTGTAGGTACATAAAAATTCGGGGGAAAAAACAGTATAGGAACTAATCAACAGTAGACTTTTAATTTATTACAAAGCTACAAATTAATGAAATTGTATCATCCTTATTTTACATGCATCAAACTCACTGAATTCTTGGAATTAAGAATCAAGATACGTGAAACTGCAATTCTTCAGATGTAATAATGATTTTAAATCTAATTTATTGATGAGCATATCCACAGACCTTTATGGACATTATTTTATATTCCTTTATTTCTCTATAAGCTGTTTCACTTGTCATAAGCCAAGTCATGATTTATTCTCAATATACTCTTCAAAGATCAATAAAGATAATGTGTTCTCTTGTGAAATCAACTGAAAATAAGTAACTACAGTCCATAATCAAAGATGAGGTAAGAATGTACATTTGGAAATTTAAAGAATAATGGAAGAGATAAAGTAAACATTCCAACTGAGATGGTGCAAAAATTAGAAAATGGCCAGTGTAGTACAATATTTTGACCTTTCAAAACAAAGATTTTCCAGTCACCAATGCCATTCTAAAAATAAACATTACTATTTTCAGACAGCTATTTTTGCCTATGTAAGGAAGGTTAAGAACACTATGTCTTCTTTTGCCCTCAAAACCTCCCTCTCAAAAGAATGCACATAAAGATAAGTTGAAAATGGCAGTGGTACAGAGAATGGAAAAGGGAAACACTGTTTACTTATTTATAGATGAAAGTTTGGGATTTAGATCATAAGCTTGTTATCTCCCATGCAAGTTAAACAAATATTTTTATATCTCATTTTATGAGATTGCATTTTTATTTCAAAAGACTATACAATATATAAATATGCTCTCAATAATCATGATGAATCATTTTTTTACTCAATAAACTTTTTGAGTGCCTACTCTATACTAGGCAAATTTCTTTCTTTTTTTTTCTTGGAAGTGAAAGCAGAGTTTATTGAACATATATATATGTTATTCGAACATATATATGTAACATATATATAGAAAGAGAGAGAATGAGAGAGAGATACAGACAGAGTGTTCAGGAGACTTGGAAAGGAAAAGAGCTTGAATCTATACTGTAAACAACTAAGCGGACAGAATCTCTGCATTCTGTACATTGTGTACATTCTAGTTACAAGAGATGTACTATATATATATGGTCAAACAGAAATGAGAGCTATGGATTTAAATAAAATAGGTAAAAATGATGGGGCAGAAGGCACGCAGGACAGAGGAGAGAAGATGGAGAGCTGCTACCAGCTGTATAAAGTGGCAAAGTGATACGACAAAATATTTTCATGCATTTTATTCTAGTACTTTTTATAGCTTTTATAGATTCAATCATTTGATTTTGCATTTTTAATGAAATAAAGCTTCTCTATTTCCCAAATAGATATTACCTAATGCCATATATTGAATAAGCTATCTTTTCCTTACTGATATGAATGCTAACTTCATCACCTGATAAATTAAATCCCACAGCACATACAGTTGTGCTTCCAAATTCTCTTTTATTCCCCCTAATGAATTTTGGTACCAACGGTTTATCTTTCAATAACTCTAACCTTATAACATAATTTGTTTTCTGGTAGGACATTACCAACTAAGCTTATAAATGTTGAACACTATTTTTTTTACAAATGAACCTGAGAATCATATTTTCAACTTTCATAAACTATTTTATTAAGATTAGGATTTAAATTGCACTAAATTTACATTTAATTAGAGGGAAATACATGTAACAGTATTATGACAATGTATCCTTATTTTTTTTAACTCACACCTAGAATTGCAATGATATTTCTTTTTCCAAAATCAGGTGGTACTGATGAAAAGCACATAGATGTACCTCACATATAAATTAGTGTACATGTATGTACACACACACACAATTGATACATCAGCAACAAATTTTGTATGAAAAATACATAAAATATAATGGCATTCTGACTTTGAACAGGAAAGCATTTTTAAAAGCTTTGTGGTGTTTGTTTTATTCTACCTATGTTGTTTTTGTTTTTGTTTCTCATTTTGAAATCATTCTGTGGACCTTCTGGATCTGAGTTTTCATGTCTTTTTCCAGGCAGGTCTGGATTCCGTTTCTCCTCCCTACCCCTCTTCCTCCTCCTTCCTCCATTCCATGTGTAAGTTCTTTCTTTTTACAATTTCTATTACACATATTTTGTAACATAACCTCTACATCTATTAACTGTTCTCTCTCATTTTTAATCTTTGTCCTTTTCACTATCCTCTACGGCAATTTATTGACTCCATTCTCTAGTTCACTCTTTTTTCTTCAGCTGTGTCCCTTCCATTTGTCTACCAAAGTCTACTTAATTACAGTAATTATATATTTATCTTCTAAAAAGCACTGTTTATTTTATAATAGTTAATTATTTTGCTATGAGACCTTCTCAAATATCTCAGTGATGTCAATTAGATATATATACACTTTTTTTTTTCTTTTCCTCTATTCTTTTCCCTGGTGATAGTCATACTGCTTTATTTGGTATTCTTTTTCAGTGTATATTATTTCTTAAAAGCACTGTTGATTCCTATTTGCCTGTTCATATTTAAAGCGGAGGGCCTAGATTAAGTATTAATATCTAGAATTTATTTGGTCTCCCCAACTGGGAATTCCTAATACTTGGATGTACTGTCCTATCTCTCAGAAAAGGTCTAGTACAAATTCTGGGAGCACATGCTGCCAAGAATTTCCACTTCAGAGAAAAATCTTTTTGGATTTATTTTAGGGGTAAACTCCACAGTCAGTCAAGGACTGTTTGTCAATCTTCTCCCATTGCCCCAAATTCACACCATTATGTGGAATTAGTTTAGGCTTTGATATGGGTCTCTATAGTCCCCAAATTACACTTGGAGCATTAAGATAAATGTTTTCATATTTTTTAGAACTTAATATCAAGGTTTTATTACAGATTATGACATAGGCCAAAAGCTCAATAGCTACAGGAAAGTAGAGGCAGGTACAGATCTGGTCTCATGCTCTAACTATAAACGTTTAATTCCTTTCTTCTGATGAGCACTCCAGACTTTTTCTGTTATTTATATTTGTTGACTCTGACCTGATCATTTCTCTGAGGCCTTTTAAGGTGCTCAGTTTCCTTCTTCCCATTTAGTCTGGTGTTAGTATCTTTCTCACCTATGTTTTTAGATTTTGCCGTGTATTTATGTATCCATAAATGATATGCAACATTTTCTTATGTGTTCTTAAATTTTATATGCATTATATCATACCAAACTTAATTTTCCACTAAACATTATATTTCTGAAATTTCCTCATGAGAATGCATTTATCCCTAGTTCATTCAATTTAGCTTTGTGATTCTACTATAAATTTGTTTTTCTATTCATACTGAACATTCAGATGTTTCTTCTTTTCCCCAATACAATTAAAACTTAAATTAACCACATAATTCATATCTCTTTGTGCACATCTGCAAGAGTTACTCTAAATTATCAGTTCTCAAAGTTTGGTCTGAAAGCCCTGAGGGTACCTAAGATTTTTTTTTTTTTAAGATTTATTTATTTATTTGAGAGTTAGAGAGCGTGTGTAAGCAGCGGGGAGGGGCAGAGAGAGAGAGGCAGAGAGAGAATCCTCAAAAAAACTCCCTGCTGAGCACGGAGCCCAATGCAGGGCTCAATCCCAGGACCCTGAGATCATGATCTGAAATCAAGAGTCAGCCAGTTAACTAACTAAGCCACCCAGGCAGGCCATGCACCCAAGATTTTTTAAGAGCATATGTGAGCTCAAAAACATTTTAATCATAAACACCCTTTGCCTTTTTCATTCTCCTAAGTGTACATTTGGAAGGTTTGCATAACTTAGTAAACCAGTATTTTCTAAAGATCCATTGGATAATGTAACAGAATTAAGCATGGTGATAAGACCTATTCAAAGTACAAGATCTGAAATTGAATCAGGTTATCAAAAATCTCCCAAAAAACAAAAATCCAGGGCCAGATCATTTCCCAGGGGAATTCTACCAAACATTTAAAGAAGAGTTAATACGTATTCTTCTCAAACTGCTCCAAAAAAAAAAAAGAAATGGAAGGACAACTTCCAAACTCATTCTACGAGGCCAGCATACTTTAATTCCAAAACCAAAGACCTCATTAAAAAAGAGAATTATAGGCCAATATCCCTGATGAACATGGATGCAAAAATTCTGAACAAAATACTAGCAAATCCAATCCAACAGTACATTAAAAGAATCATTCACTAAATTAATTAAAAATTAATTAATTAAATAAAAAAGAAAAGAAAAGAATCATTCACCATGATCAAGTGGGATTTATTCCTGGGCTGTAGGGGTGGTTCAATATCCACAAATTAATCAACATGATACACCATATAAATAAAACAAAGGATAAGAACCACATGATCCTCTCAATAGATGCAGGCAAAGCATTTGAGAAAGAAAAGCATTCATTCTTGATGAAAACCCTCAACAAAGTAGGGCTAGAGGGAACATATGTCAACATCATAAAGGCTATATATGAAAGACCCACACTTAATATCATCCTCAATGGGGAAAAACTGAGAGCTTTTCTCCTAAGGTAAGGAACACGACAGGGATGTCCACTCTCACCACTGTTATTTAATACAATACTGAAAGTCTTAGCCTCAGCAATTAGACAACAAAAAGAAAAGGCACCCAAATCAGCAAACACACAAATTCAGTAAAGTCACAGGATACAAAATCAGTGTACAGAAATCTTTTGCATTTCTATACACCAATAATGAAGCAACAGAAAGAGAAATCAAGGAATAGATCCCATTTACAATTGCACCAAAAACTGTAAGATACCCAGGAATAAACCTAACCGAAGAGGTAAGTTATGAACTCTCTACTCTGAAAACTATAGAACACTTATGAAAGAAATTGAAAAAGACATAAAGAAATAGAAAAACATCCCATGATCAATGGAATGGAAGAATAAATTTTGTTAAATGTCTATACTACCCAAAGCAATCTACACATTTAATGCAATCCCTATCAAAATACCACCATCATTTTTCACAGAGCTAGAACAAACCATCCTAAAATTTGTATGGAACCACAAAAGACCCTGACTAGCCAAAGTAATCTTGAAAAAGAAAGCTGGAGGCACCACAATTCTGGACTTCAAGCTATATTACAAAGCTGTAGTCACTTAGACAGTATGGTACTGGCACAAAAAAAGACACATAGATCAATGGAACAGAATAGAGAACCCAGAAATGGACCCTCAACTCTATGGTCAACTAATCTTTGACAAAGCAGGAAAGAATATCCAATGGAGAACTGGACAGCAACATGCAGAAGAATGAAACTAGATCACTTTCTTACACCATACACAAAAATAAATTCAAATTGGATGAAAGACCTAAATGTGAGACAGGAAACCATCAAAATCCTAGAGGAGAACAAGGGCAGCAACCTCTTTGGCATCAGTTGTAGTAACTTCTTATTAGACACGTCACGTGAAGCAAGGGAAACAAAAACAAAAATAAATTATTGGAACTTCATCAGGATGAAAAGCTCTAAACAGCAAAGGAAACAAGAAAACTAAAAGGCAACCAATGGAATGGGAGAAGGATATTTTCAAGTGATATATCTGATAAAGGGTTAGTATCCAAAAATTTATAAAGAATTTACCAAATTCAACACCCAAAAAACAAATAATCTAGTTAAGAAATGGGCAGAAGACATGAATAGACATTTTTCCAAAGAAGACATACAGATGGCTAACAAACACATGAAAAGATGCTCAACACCCCTCATCATCAAGGAAATACAAATCAAAACTAAAACAAGATATCCTACCTCACAAATGTCAGCATGGCTAAAAATAACAACACAAGAAACAACAGATGTTGGCGAGGATGTGGAGAAAGAAGAACCCTCTTGTACTGTTGGTGGGAATGCAAACCGGTCAGCCACTCTGGTAAACAGTATGGAAGTTCCTCAAAAAGTTAAAAATAGAACTATCCTCTGATCCAGCAATTGCCCTACTAGGTATTTACCCAAAGGATATAAAAGTACTGATTCAAAGGGACACATGCACCCTGTTATCAACAATAGCCGAATTATGGAAAGAGTCCAATGTCCATTGACTGATGGTAAAGAAGATGTGGTATGTATTACAATGGAATATTACTCAGCCATCAAAAAGAATGAAATCTTACCATTTGCAATGACATGGCTGGAACTAGAGTGTATTATTTTAAGCAAAATAAGTCAGAGAAAGACAAATATCATATGATTTCACTCATATGTGGAATTTAAGAAACAAAACAGATGAACATGGTGGGGGAGAGAGGGGGAGAGAGAGGTGGGGGGAATCGGAAAACAGACTTTTAACTATGGAGAACAAACTGAGGGTTACTGGAAGGGAGGTGGGTGGGTGGATGGGCTAAATGGGTGATGGGTACTGAGAAGCATACTTGTGATGAGCACTGAGTGTTTTATGTAAGTCATGAATCACAAATTCTACTCCTGAAACTAATATTACACTATATGTTGACTAACTAAAATTTAAATGAAAACTTGAAACAACAACAACAAAAAGAATGAAATCCTGCCATATGCTACATGGACAGAACTTGAGGGTACTATGTTAAGTGAATAAATCAAAGACAAATAACAGATGATTTCATTTATATGTGGAATCCAAAACACAAAGCAAATGAACAAACCAAACCAAACCAAAACCACAGATACAGAGAAGAGAACAGTGGTTGGTTGTTAGATGAGAGGAGGATTAGGGAGTGGAAGAAACAGGTGAAGGGAATCAAGAGTTACAATTTTCCGGTTATAAAAAAAATAAGTCCTGGAGATGTAATGTACAGCATGGCGATTATGGTCAATAATATTGTAGAGCATATCTGAAAGTTGCCAAGAGTGCAAATCCTAAAAGTTAACTTTGTATGATGATGGATGGTAACTAGACATATTTCGGTGGAATTTTACTATGTATATATATATAATCTCTAACCATTATGTTGCACACCTGAAACCAATATAATGTTTTATATCAATTATACCTCAATAAAAATCATTTTAAAAAGAAAAGAAAAACAAGGTACAAGATAGATTAATGGATTTTATTTATTTATTTATTTTTAAAGATTTTATTTATTTATTTGACAGCAAGATAGAGAAAGCACAAGTAGGCAGAGCACCAGGCAGAGGGAGAGGGAGAAGCAGGCTCTCCGCCGAGCAGGGAGCCTGATGTGGGGCTCGATCCCAGATCCCTGGGATCATGACCTGAGCCGAAGACAGCCACTTAACCGACTGAGCCACCCAGGCACCCCAGATTAATGGATTTTAGTGTAAAAGAGTACAAAATGTTTATTGACATGGCTGCAGAATCCACACTGCAAATATTAACATTTAAAGAGTATCATTTATTGAGTTCTGATGTATTAAAAAGAAATCCATGGTTATATGAAAAAGCTATTCAAATGCTCCTTCCTTTGCAAAATAAGTATTTTCTTCATTTAGTTCAACCAAAACATAGTGAATCAGCATGAATGAAGAAGCATATATAAGAATCCAAATGTGTTCTATTAAGCCAGATAAAAAGATATAAACAATGACACTCTTGCCAATAATCTCTTTTTTGAAAACAGTTATTTTTCATGAAATACGTTCTTTTACTTTGTAATGAATGTATTATGTTGTTTTAAAATAAATCAATAAACAGTTTAAATTTTTCTCAGATTTAATTTCTATACAGAAAATATTATATGTAAATTACATATGTATATATGTATATGAATTTATGTATGTATATAAATATATATGCATATAAAAATTTGTGTGTATAAAATGTATACGTATATAAATATGTTATATAAGTATATATGTATACAAAATCCACAAAAGAAAAATTTTGTGGTTCTCAGTGATTTATTAGAGTTTAAAGGTATCCTGTGACTAAGAAAGTTTGAGAACCACTGCTATAAGGATATATATCTAGCAGTAAAATAATGAGGTATAGGTTGTATGTCAATTTTAGCACATACTAAAAAATTATTCTCCAGTCCTTTTATACCAAATATAATACCACCAGCAGTTTGCAAAGATTCTTATTTTTCCACATCTATCGTAAAATTGAGAATAAGGGAAATTTTATTTTATCTTGCTATATGATGGCTGTGAAATGATATCTCTTTTATTTTTTTGTTTTCCTGCCTGTGAGAAAGTACATATTGCCTTTTAAACCAGATTACAAAGTCTGCTCTAGTTCATAACAGCCCAGGTAGCTATTTGAAAGTCATGTACTGGCTTTTCAAAAAGTACAAGTTTCCCTCTCTACCATTTTCATACATTGGAGTGCAATAAAATGTCTCCAAATGTGTGGTTACAAAGAATTTTAGACAGAACAGGGAGATGACTTTGTGAACATGCTTCATCCTGACTAGATTATGTGCAGCCCTGTTTTCCTTAAATAGCCTAGATAATGCAAGATTAGCTGCATGTCCTCACTGAAGTGATGCTTTGGTTTGTCTATGACAACTAAGTAGGTCAGGCCACATTATTAGAGAAAGCAATATGGTCTAGAAGAAATAGCGTAGGCTGCAGATATAAGAAACCTACTTCTTGTTTCATTCCTTAATTCTCAAAAGCAAATGCTAAGAAAAACAAAACAATTATTTTACAATCTAAACTTGTTAAAATGAATCAACATTTTAACAGGAGGAAAACAAAAATTTAAAATAAAAATACAAGTTGAGGTAAAATTAAAATGTTTAAAGGAGAACTCTACTAGCATTTAAAAGTAAGGAGAAGAAAACATGCAATAAATAAAAAACTAATGAAAACTAGATTTTTAAAAGACTGTAAACATAAAAGATAAAAGAAAGATAAAATTAATGCCATAAAATAATGAGTCATGATCAAAAGAGTTATTAAGTAAGATTTGTGGAAAAAGTTAAAAGATGAGGGATAAAATTCATGTTAAGGTTTTTAAATTTTTTAAAAGCAAATAAAGGTAAAAATAATATATTGATATTAAAATGTAAAAAATCATTTTAAAAAACTTAATTTTAAAAAATGAGAAAATATTATCATCAAAATGTGTTCCTGATATTTAGATGGATAGCTAGCTAGCTAGCTGGATAGCTGGATAGATAGATAGATGATAGATAGATGGATAGATAGAAAGATGGATAGATAGATAGACAGATATGCATAGGTAATATGTGCATGCACAGCAAAGCTTTTCAAGATTACTGTTTTCATATTAAAATTACAAATTAAAGTCAAAAGAAATTTCTGAATTAGGTCTATCTTCCTTCTGGGCAAGCAGCTGAGAAAGTAGGGAATTTTTTACTTAAATCTTCAACGAATGCCCCTGTGTTAAATCCAGCTTACCATCCAGGTCATGAGGACTGATTCTACTCCTCTGTCTGTCCAGTCCTAGATATTATAGGGTTCAGGTTTCCTAGAACAAACAATCCCTCAGCATGAACCCAGATGGCTAAACCTGATTATGCTTCTCCTAATCTGAACATTTGGAAAAGAGTACAAATAGCATCACTAGTAAGCTGAGGGTACTGACAATGTAAGAAATGTACTCTCTATTCTGTTCACCACACTTCTCCCCTCACTTGATCCTCAAAACACAGAAATTTTGGTAGAAATAACCTATCACAAGTTCAAAGCCACTTTCAAAGGTCATCAATCAGCATCTGTGTTATTTTTTCTAAGACAGGAAGACTCAGCCTTATGTACATACAGATCATGTGGTCACATTCTGGAGACCATGGGGCTAACTTCAGGACAAGAACTGTAAGTTGACTGTTTTTAAATTTTAGTTTTTATTGTATTTACAAGTTAAAAAAATGACCCTATTTCCTACTTATACAATAGTACAGACTATATGGGATTTGATTCCACAGACATTATGAATATAATATTCAAATCATTTAAAGAGCTGAAAACCATTTAAAGAAGAGTCCACCTAAGTTACACTTGAAGCTGAATCATCAAAAATAATTTAATATGAAAAGATGCTCCATATCCTAAATCACCAGAGAAATGCAAATTAAAACAAAATTTAGATACCACCACACACCTATTAGAATGGTCAAATCCAAAACACTGACAACAACAAATGCTGGAGAGGATATGGAATAACAGAAACTCTTATTTATTGCTGATGGGAATCCAAAAGATACAGCCATTTTGGAAGACAGTTTGGCAGTTTCTTACAAAATTAAACATTCTCTTACCGTACAATCCAGCAATTGTGCCCCTTGGTATTTACCCAAAAGAACTGAAAACTTATGTGCATACAAAAACTTGCACATGGGTATTTATAGCAGCTTTATTCATAACTGTCAAAATTTGGTAGCAACCAAGACTTCCTTCAGTAGGTGAATGAATAAACTCTGGTACAACCAGACAACGGAACATTATTCAATGCTAAGAAGAAATGAATTATCAAGCCATAAAAAGACATGGAAGAAACTTAAATGCATATTACTAAGTAAAAGAAACCAACTTGAGAAGGCTACATACTCTATGGCATTCTGGACAATGAAAATGACAACTATATGACATTCTGGATAATGGGAGACAATAAAAGATGAGTGGTTGCGAAGGATGTGGAGTGAGTGAGATGAAGACATAGAGCACTGAGGATTTTTACGGCAGTGAAAATACTCTGTATGGTATAATAACAAATCCATGTCATCATACATTTATCTAAACCCACTGAATGTACAACACCAAGAATGAATCCTAATGTAAACTATGGATTTGGAAGATTATGATGAGTCAAGGTAGTTCAATCTTGGTAAAAATGTCTTATTCATATGAATGATGTTAATTATGGGGAAGTGCATCTATGGGGGCAGGCTATATATGGTAAATCTCTGTACCTTCCTCTCAATTTTATTGCAAACCTATAACTGCTCTAAAAAATAAAGTCTTTAATACATATAATTCAAAATACAATTAAAAATAATTATATCTTGTTGCTACAAAAAATAAAGGCAAAAAAGCAGTGGTTGAATTCATTTAGCACTCAGTACATAAAAATTAAAATCATAATCACTGAACCAAATCATCTACAGCAAAGTATAGATGATACTCTATTACTTTTAGGATATTTTAAATTTTAATTCACTTGAATTAAAATAATTCTGTGATTAGGTCATAGACATCCCATTTGTATTCCATGGCCAAATTTTTCTTTTTGTCTTCCTGTGGATCTTCAGTTGTGTTCTGCCTATGGAAAAGCACCCTGCAATGCAGAACATGAGGATTTAACTGATTAAACCCTATCAAAGATGGAGAGTCTCTGTATATTCTAATTATGTCAATATCCACTAGATCTAACAGCTAAAAATAACCCTGTCTCTCCTTTTCAACTTGGCTTTTCCAATATTAGCACAAACAGATTGTAAGAACCAACCATTTGTGTGATTGACTTACCACTGATCACGTGTGTGTGTGTGTGTGTGTGTGTATACATACATACAAAATAAGCCACACTTTTGCTAAGGGAAAGAAAAAAATACTTCTTTAAAAAGCAGGTAATTGCACATATTTTGATTTTTTTTCCAGTGCTGTTATTTTGAGCCTCAAAAACATTGTTTAGAAATGTAGTAGACAATGTATATGCATAAGAATTACACAATATCTTTAAATAAAACATTTAAGAATCACAAAGATGTCAGTTCAATGTATTAATGAATTTGTATTTAAAAAACTGCAATTAGGACTTCCAGACTATATTTGAAAGAACTGCAAAAAATATTCTAAATCTGGGACTCCATTCCAAGAAGATGAAATTAGCCCACTCATTTATTTCTCATTTAAAAAAAAAAAATCTCACTGAAATATCCAAAGAAATTAAAAGGATAAGAAAGAAAACTCATAGTACTAATAGAAGACATGAAAAACACTGATGCACCAAAGCACTGAAGAATTTCTGGAAGAGATACACAAGATCTAATTGCTGGAATAAAACAAAGTTGGGCATAACTGGGTGGCATCAAAAGCAGAGAGAGTCTCAATGAGAAATAAATAGAAAAGTTCAAATGTTAAACTCAGTAATGTTGAAGCTGAGGCACTAGAGACATGGGTGGTCAGTGAGGATAACTGAAGGACTTGTTAAATCACAATAGTGTCCAGAACGACTTTACACAGTGCATGCTAAATACACTGAGACATTTTTCTTAACATGGGTAGTAGGGCCATGAAATAGCCAGGTAGAAGGGGCAAAATGCCATGTTTAGATGTGAACAGCCCCAAGAAATGAAGAAAACACACTTGGCACATTAGAGTATCCAAACCCCTGAAGTCACCATAATTGTTTCTGTAATTCCCACTGGCACTAAAGGATCTAACCACACACCCCGACAACCAAAATCCCACCAGAAGACGCTGGAATATGAATAGATTAGAGAGCATGATAAGGACTGGGGTGGAATGGGAGTCATGAAAGAGCTTGATGGAGCCTCCAGCTGAATACTCCCTACCCTCTAAATGGGCTAATCTGCTA
Organism: Mirounga leonina; assembly: GCF_011800145.1. Taxonomy (NCBI): domain Eukaryota; kingdom Metazoa; phylum Chordata; class Mammalia; order Carnivora; family Phocidae; genus Mirounga; species Mirounga leonina. Next base: position 152,739 of record NW_023270971.1, read on the forward strand.
AATATCTGAGGACCAGGAAGACAGGCTGTCATTCAGTTCCCACTTGGTATATACAGGGTGAAGCTTACTCAAGAATTTCCACAAACATCTTCACATACCAAAGGGGACCCTCAGAAGATTAAAAAACCATAACTGAGAATATTGTAGGGGCATCTGGGTGGCTCAGTTGGTTAAGCGTCTGCCTTCGGCTCAGGTCATGAGCCCAGGGTCCTAGGATTGAGCCCCATGTCAGGCTCTATGCTCAGCAGGGAGTCTTCTTCTCCCTCTCCCTCTGCCCCTCCCCCCTGCTCGCTCTCTCTCACTCTCAAATAAAAAAAAAAAAGAAAATATTGCATAGAGCACCCCCCCACCTCCCACCTCTGATAACCACCAATCTGAAATGGGTGAAGGTAGTCAAAAGGTGCAAACTTGCAGTTATAACATAAGTAACTCATGGGGTGTAATGTACAACATGGTGACTATAGCTAATAACACCATATTGCATGTTTGAAAGTTGCTAAAAGAATAGATCTTAAGAGTTCTCATTGCAAGAAAAAAATTGTAACTATGTGATGTGACAGATGTTAACTAGACTTATTGTGGTGATCATTTCACAATATATATGAATACTGAATCATTATGTTGTTCACCTAAAACTAATATAATGTTGTATGTCAGTTATCTCTCAAATAATTGCATAGGGAGCTCACTCTAATTATTAATATGCATTGACATAAACTTTACTTGCATGCAAGCAAAATTAAAACAATTTTTTAAGTATAGACTTTTAAAAATCTAGTTATATTATATTGCTAATGTGATTCAAGAGGCTGTGACATTCATTAAATCATAATATTGCATCCATTAAAAAAAAGTAGGATGAATAGCAAGGAGCATGATTGCTAAATTATGTGGTAAAGAATATGCTTAGTTTTGTAAAAACTGCCAAACTATTTTCCGAAGTGGCTGTACCATTTTACATTCCTACCTACAATGAATGAGAATTCCTGTTACTCCACATCCTTGTCGGCATTTGATGGTGTCAGTGTTTTGGATTCTAGCCACTTTAATAAGTGTATACCAGTATCTCATTATTGTTTTAATTTGTAACTGTTTTAATTTTTAATTCTCTAATGACTTGTGATATCAAGCGTCATTACATATACTTCTTTGCTCTTTGTATATATTCTTTAGTGAGGCATTTGTTTAGATCTTTGCTCATTTTTAAATTTTTTTATTGTTGAGTTTTAAGAGTTCTCTGTATATTTTGGATACCATTTTTTTAATCAGGTAAGTGTTTATAAATATTTCCACTTAGTCTGTGGCTTGTCATTCTCATTCACAGAGAAGAAGTTTTTATTTTATCCAAATGAATTTAAAACTTATGTCCACAGAAAAAACCTGCACACAAATGTTTACACAACTTTCTTCATAACTGCCAAAACTTAAAAGCAATAAAGGTGTCCTTTAATAGGTGAATGGATTAAAAAAACTGGGACTTACATAAAAAGGGATATCATTCAGCAATAAAAAATAAATACCTCATCACAAAAAGACATGGACGAACCTCAAAAGCATATTGTCAAGTGAAAGAGTCAAACTGAAAATCCTACACACTCTATGATTCCAAACATATGACATTTTTTAAAAAGCAAAACTATGGAGAAAATAAAAAGATTGGTGGTTGCCATGGGCTTAGGGTCAGTGCTCAGGAGGAGGGAGAAGGAAGGAAAAATAGGTGGAGCACAGAGATTTTTAGGGCAGTGAAACTGTTCAGTATGATACTGTAATGGTGGATACATGTCATTATGTATTTGTTAAGGCTCACGGAATGTAGAAGACAAAGAGTGAACCCTAATATAAACTATGGACTTTTAGCTAATAATAATAATAATAATAATAATAATAATAATAATACTGGTTCATCAGTTATAACAAATATATCACACAATGCAGATACAAATAATAGGAGAAACAGAGTGGGGGGAGGGTGGTATATGGAAACTCTCTTTCCAAACAATCTTCCTATAAACCTAAAACTGTTCCAAAAATATAAAATGTATTAATTTTCAAAAAAGAGTACCTTGCCATGTAAAAAAACAAAAATAGTTTTTTTGGAAATTAAAACATATTATTAGTAGAAAGCAGAATAAATTCAGCTAAAAATCAAAATGGTAGGGGGTGCCTGGCTGGCTCAGTCAGTAGAGCATATGACTTTTGATCTTGGGGTTGTGAGTTCAAGTCCCAAGTTGGCATAGAGCCTATTTTTAAAAAAGTTAAAATGTTGGTTTAGATCAACTCAGAGACTCTGATGAGGGCAAAAGAAAAAGAAATGGAAAATTGTTAACAGCTCTACTGAGGTAAAATTTACATTCTATAACATTCACCCATTTTAATTGTACAGTTCAATGGTTTTTAGTAGATTTATAAGGCTGTATAATTACTACCACAATCCAATTTTTAAAACATTTCCATCAACCTAAAAATTTCCTTTATGAACCTTCTAGGCAATCCCAGTTCCCATCCCCGGCCCTAAGCAACCACTGATATGCTTTCTGTCTCTCTATATTTGCTTTTGCTAGACATTTCATATAAAAAGAGTCATATAATATATAGTCTTCTGTATCTGGCTTCCTTTGTTTAATATAATTTCTTTGAGGTTCATTCATTTTGCTTCATACATCAATAGTTTGTTCCTTCTTACTTCTGAGCAGTATTCTATTACATGGATATACTTCATGTTGTTTATCCAATCACTAGTTAATGGATTTGGGGTGGTTTTTTCCCAAGTTAGTGTTGTTATGAATAATGACACTATGGACGTTCACAAGCAATTCTTTGTGTGGACATTTATGTCTTAGTTCTCTTGGACAGATACTTAGGAGTATAATTGCTGGGTTTTATGGTAAATACGTGTTTAACATTTTTAAGAAATTGCCAAACTGTTTTCTAATATAGCTTTAACATTTTACAATTCTACCAGCAGTGTACCAAGTTTCAATTTTTTTTCCTTATCCTTGCCATCACTTTTTATTAACAGTCTTTTGGTTTATATTCTTTCTAGTTGGTATCCAACAGCATCTTATTGCAGTTAGAAATGTAAAACTTGAAGAGAAAAAAGGAAAATTGAGGAGATACAAACACATTTGAATGGATTTTCAGAAAAGGAGATTGAACATGATGAGGCAACAATGTGGTTTCAGTGACCAAAACTGAATAATGATACATACCCAGAAATATTTTTGGTTAAGTTTACAAATTCCAATGATAAAAAAATGCCCATTTATGGACAAATAGATTACCTACAATTAAAGATAATCAGATTAATATGAGTCTAACACTTGAAGACAAGTGATTTTGAACTTAGATAGCCAGGCCAACTACCATTCACGAAGAAGGGCAAAGGAAAATACTAGTCAACTTGCTTGAAAAAAAATCTGAGGAAAAAAAAACCTAAGAATATAGTATAGTGAAATTAAAACATAAAAATATAAAAGAATATAGGAATCAAGAAATGGTAGGGAGGTATCAATGTCATATAAACAAATAATTGCAACAATGTGCAATACTGTTACACAAATAAGATGCTAGGGAAATCCAAAAGAGGAAAATTTCAACAGTGGGCATATGAAAGTGGTCACAATGTGTGAAGATTTCATATCACACATTAATTCCCACCAAAAACCATCCACAATGAAAGAAACACTGAAAAGCTAAGTAGACAAAACAATTCCACCAGTTGACAATCTTTATCTATCAGTCATCCTTAACTGGGGATGATGGGTACGTGAACTAACAACTGTCTGCAGTGGCCAGAGATGAAAGTTACATATCAACCCAATGGCATGGCCTTCTACTTACCAAAGCTCATCTAGCTTCTGCTGCCTCTGAATGCTCATTCCAACAGCAAAAGAGATCAATGCCAAACCCCTAATAATGGCCCTCTTCCTCGAAATACCAACTTGCCACTAGAAGGCAAGGTGACTGCACTAAGCCCCTTCCCTTGAAAAAATCAAGAGGTTTTTCCTCACAGCAATAAATATCTACTCCAGGCATTGATTTGTCTTTCCCGTCTACCAAGTGTCAGCCAGCACCACCCTCTGGAGGCTGACCAAATACCTGGTTCACAGGCATGGAATCCCACACAATATAGCACTTGAGATGTTGAAGTAGGCACAGCACTATAAGATCCGATGGCCAAATCACAAACCACACCATCCCAAAGCAGGGTGACCTCGTGAGCACTGGAACAGCCTTCTAAAGACATAGCTAAAGTGCCCCTTCAGAGGCACCACTTTGAAACAATAGATGCATTCTTTCGGATGTAGTATTTGCAGCACATCACAGATTTACATACAGCACTCTGACCCTTATACAAAGACTCCATGGGTCCAAAGACTAAGAAGTGAAAGCAGGAGTGGCATCAATCTCCATTCCACTCAATGACCCATCGGGAAATCTGAGTTTCTTACCCCTGCCAGTCTGTCCTGGAAACTCTAGGATCTGCAGGTTTAGCAGTTCTGGTCCCCCAAGGAACCATACTCTTTCCAAGTTGCACAGCAAGGATTCCACTGATTTGTAAGCCATGGTTGCCCACAGGCATTCTGTACTCCTTGTATCCAGAGAGCATCAGTCAAGAGAAGTCATCTTTGAGAGAGGGATAATTGACTCTGAAGAGTAGAAAGACAAGGGCTTCATTTACACAATAGGGTTAAGGAGAAATACACATAGAATCAAAGTGATCACTTGAGTACCTCCTGGTTTTATAATTTGCCCCATTTTAACTGTGAATGGACTTATCCAGCAACTCTGCCTGAAACTGATATAATTAGCAAGGGCTCAATTATCTTAGGTAGAAGTTCTAGGTCATTATACCAGCTAAGCCAGCTAAGGTAATAACTAAGGGTGAGTGTAATATAAAATGAATAGTAGAGGAGAGAGGATGAGTACCAGTTTCAAACTTGAGACCAACTGCAACAGTAAGATGTGCAGTTTATCCCCCTCACCTCCCCTTTCTAAGGCCCTCAAGGAGGAGGCCATGGTAACCATGGAGAAACTGCTCCCTCGTCATGCACAGAGAAGTAGATCTGCGTTCTAGGGTAGACTCTAGGGGCCATGAAAATTCACCATTTCTGCTCCAGGGAACGTGACTGACTAACAGCCCAGCTCCTGCCCTTCTGAATCCACCAATATTTGTATGGAGGTCATGCTTCCTGTGGGCTGCTTGTAGCCAATGACTGAGCACAGTGATGCTGATGGAGGCCTTTTTCTGCACAATGCTGCACTCTTTTAACAGATGGCCATGACCTGAGGGCATCTCATCAACCTAGCTAAACTTTCTTAGACTCAAGAATTTTCTTGGACTCCCAGAGTCTCACACTCTTCCTTTCCAATCCTTTTTCCTTCTCCTCAACTTCAAATGTCTCAAACCTTCATCACTGTCTGAAGGCTCTTCCACTTTCTCTTTCTCCCCTTCCTTCATCCTTCATAGGCATTTCCCACTATAAATGTCTTGCTCATTTAATTTCATATGGAAGACCCAAATTATCACAGAAAAGACTGTGTCTTATTCGTCCTTAATTTTCAGCACTTTAGAGAGTGTCAGGTACATATAAAGGTTATATCTAACCCATTTTATACTTAGAAGCCAACAGACTCTGGAACACAGTATATAATCTGTACATATTTGTTGAATGAATGAGTAAAATCAAGAAATATGTTTGAATTAATTAGTCATATCTAAAACAGTAACTAAATATAACATAATAAAATAAAATTTTTAGTTTATAGCAGTTTATTTATACATCTCAATGAATATAAAGTCTAAATACTTTGGTAATTTTGTCATATAGGAAACATGCACATGGAATATATGGATAAATGTAAAGGAAATTGAGCATTAAAATCATATTACATTTTATGACAGTTTACAGATATTCTGGTTTATTAGTGTTTTTAAAGAATGATCAAATTCGTTGTACCGAAATATACAATTTATGATTTCCCCAAACATTTTCACATTTTTCTGGATGAAAATTAATGTTATTGACATGTTAAGATTATCATGGCCACAAAATTTCTGTAGACATTAAATACTATCACTAAAACCAACAAGAAAGCCTAGGACTAACAACTTGTAACTTATAATGAATGATACAGCACTAACTTAATATAAAACCAACAAAAACTTAGTCATTTTTAATAGACAATCAAAGTTCAGTCTAGCTTTTCTTGGGCTTGTGGTTATAGAATTAGTGTTTATGGAGAAGGGAAACAGAAACAGTTTTAGGACAGCATTTCAAGGGGAGAAATGCTGCATGAAGGAGGCTGAGCATACATGCAGGGTCATTGCTTCATTGCCCCATTGCAAGCCTTGCAAGTCATCCATTTTACATTATTATGTAAAGGTTTTTGGCTTCCTGATATCGCTGTATTTTCTATCTCTCTAACCTCATTCCCTCTCTCTCTCTCGTATGATATATTCCAATTTTATAGAGGAGTGTGGTTGAGTTGTCTGCTCAAGGTCTCACAGGCTGAAAACTGTGTCAACTGGGCTGCATTCTTATTTGAAAACTCTGACAAGGGATTTGCTTCCAAGCACTTTCAAGTTGTTGGAAGAATTCATTCCCTTGCAGTTATAGAACTGAGCTCCCTGTTATTTTACTCGCTGGAGATGGGGGACAGCTCTCAGTTCCTAGAGGCTGTTCTCAGGTCCTTGCCAAGTGGCCTTGTCCATCTCAGCAACAGAAAACAGCCTTTGCATCAAATCCCCTGCATGCTTTGAATCTCTCTGACTTCCCTTTCTGAGAACATCCAGAGAAAAACTCTGCTTTTAAATGGCTCCAAACGATCTCCATGTCTTGAGGTTAACTGTGCCATATAATGCAACCAATCATAGGAGTAAAATCTATCACATTTATAGTCCTGGACCTCAAACATGATTTGTATACCAGCAGTGGAGAATTCGGGGACCCATCTAGAAATTCTGCCTATCCTAATCAATTTAAAGAAAAATGACTATGTTTGAAGATTATCAACAAATAATACCTAAAATCCCACCTTATTTTTTCATAAATATGTCTTTCAAAACAGTCACTTTTTAAATTTTTGGATGTGAGTAAGACAGTCTGTTATTTTTTGTGATGGTTCTTCATCATCTCTTCATTTCATGAGCTGATATACACAGACAAAACCAATAATTGGAAAAAATTCAAGACTAAGTACCACTGCATAGCTGCTAGGTTCAATCCTTCATTTTGGACCATTTTGCCCCTACCTCAACTTTTCAGATTCTCTGCCATGAGAAGTTTATTTATTACCGATACATAGTAGTATTGACTTTAAAAAAGGACAGATTTTCTTAATTGAATGTGCAGAGTCCAGCATAAAATTTTACTCAGAAAAAATTATATAAATGTAAATTCTAAAATAGTATCAATTGTCCACATACATTAACATCAATAGCTATAAAGATAAATACTTGTATCACCTGGGGTTTTTTTATTATGAATATTATGTAAGACACTTTAACACACTCAGTTCTTGCCTTCAAACTATTGCTCTCACACTTCCCACTCTCAACTCTGAGTCACAGTCATTTTTATACTAATCTTTTTAACTGTGAAGTAATTTATTTGAGCTGACATTAAGGTACTTCAAGTGAAGTCATGTATGTAGTTTTATTTAAAAAAAAAAAAAGTCTACCGAAGATAGTACACTCATTCTAGACTCTGAAACTTTACATAAATGACTACACTGGATATTCCTTTAATTTGTATTCTCAGCTCTAATAATATAAATTTTCTCTGAAAGTTTATACCAGCTGTATTTTGAAATAACACTGGAATTTCATACTTTAGATGGCTATTCCTAACTGCAATTGTCAACTGGGAGAAGAGTCCTAGTTCCCATAGTAATGGTTCAGAACTTCTACTTCTCTCTCACTTAATAAAGCAACCAAATCAATTCTGGCTAAATGGTATCCCAAGGTATCTCCCTAGGACTGGATCAGAAATATGTCCACTGATACCTTACAGCCAAAGACACCAGCAATGGCCAAATGTGACCGTACTGTGCAAGCACATAAAGTGATTTCTCGATATCTGATCCTGCTGATACTTTACACGACTCTGGAAATGCAAAAAAAAAAAAAAACAAAAACAAGAAATCTTTTCTTTGTGAAGAAGGACTAAATCATTAAAATTCTTTGTTTGGAGGCAAAAGAGGTTAGGCTACAGATGTTGCTTAGCTGGGTGTAAGCAGAGTAAGGTGAAAAGACTGGTATTTTCATCTTGACAGCAGCTGCAGAGCACTGTGGGGCATGTTTCTATTTACAAAAAGACTCGTTTAGTTATTCTAGAAGTTCTGGCACTAGTAACACAAGAGGGAGAAATCCAAGAAACTCATGACTGTGAAGTAGAACGATTCTTTTAAGTATCAGTTAACAGAGCAAATGGCAGACAAATAAAAGTTTCTAGACCTTGTGAAACTTGATAAAAACTTACTTAGAATATTATTTTTTAAAGGAATGTACATAGTTTAAAGCAGAAAGCCCAAGTTTTCTATTGAGAAATGAAGGAATGCTAAGAGCTGTTCCATAGGAGAAGATAAATCTTTAAGTTTATGGAGGTAAATAAAAACAATATTTGGGCTAGAAAATGCTTAGCAATGCTGATATTTTGAAAATGCTGCTTCTTGATTAGAAATGGGGTAATAAATATGTACTGGTGTTCTGAGTATAGGACCAAGCAGCAAGTTATTTTTAGGGTTTTTCACTGTGTAGGCCTAATAATTTTTAAGTTGCTTTTTGAAATGCCCTAATATTTATTCTAGAAGAAAGTCTTTTGTCATTATCAGCATCAGTATTTTACAAAGCACATACGAATACTTTTCTTGGTGTGCTTTGCCAGGCGGTGTAGAAAACCTGCTCTGAAAAATCACAGATAGGCCCTCTACACCCAAGTGCTATCGACTGTGTTGACAGGGATTGATATTTTTTTCTTTCAGGGATTGATATTTTTAAATGGAAACTGTTTATCCAATATTGAATAAAGCAGATATTTACTTTACATTTTAAAGGATAAATGCATTTGGTGTTGTAGTGAATGAAGAGTAAATCCAAAGCAGAGCCTCCTGGAATGCCATGTAAACACAGACAATTCCTATTCTCGTGAAGCTTGCTGTCGTCGAGGTTTGTCAGAGTGAGTTGCCCAAACTTGGTCTGAGGAGGGCCACATGGGTGAAGTGTAAGCTTTCTGAAGGATGAAAGAAAATGAGGCCTTCTTCAGAGGAATTCATTCAAAAATGCAACCTAAAACAACTGGAGAGGCAGAAAGAGAAACTGAATGGATGAAGAGGGGATGCAAGAAATGTGCCTGTGAGAAGTTATTTAGAATATATTTTAAGGTGTTCTGGCATTGATAGAGAAAATATTCCAAATGTATTTCAAAATAAGATAGAGGACTAAAGACTCCTGACTTTCTACAGAGCCCCTTTCCTACTAATCTATTCTGGAATTCTCTTCAAAGGCCATTTATTGGCTCTAACTGGAACTGTTTATATTTCCATGCATGCGATATTCATATGTCATGCCAATATTTGGATAAATCTCTCTCTCTTTCTCTCTCTCTCTCACTCTCATCACTTTATTCAACCATATTATATGACCATCAAGACTAGCAGCTCTGTCTTGTTTTTGGATACTCATAGAACCTATCTCAGCGAGGTATGTATGAAAGGATTTCAACAAATGTTTGATGGATTGCCTAGTTTATGCAACAGTTCCATGTGAAATAGCAAAATATTTTCCCTAAGTTTTGTCATAATGTATTCAATTTTCTCAGATTATATGCATTGAATTGGTACCTTTAGGGTTTCCAAAAATTATTTTCCAACAAAAAGGGAGTATTTATTAAATAAAAAAATAAGAGACTAATAATCCATCTTATAAAGTTTCAAGGGTCTCTATCAAATAGATAACATGTAACTCAGCACTTCTAGTTTAGTAATTCCACAGGGAGATGCCTTAACGGGTGAATCCATCTGTATCGGCCTTCTTTCTTAGAGAAGAAACACAAAGAGACACTTCCTTGGTATTGATAAACATGGAGAGCTTCATAGATTGAGAAAGAGGCAGAGGAAAACAGAAGCATCTGTGGCCAGAAAATCTGTATGAAAAAAGAGGTCTGCCTCTTTATCGGTCAAAATATCACAAGCAGAGAAAAATGATAGGAATTATGTGGGCTGATTATAGGGCAAACTGACCTAAGCAAGAACCTGAGATGGAGTGCATTTTTTCCCTTCTGTGTCTTGGATAGTTCATTTTTATGTCACTATGACCCAACCAATTTCCCTGGACACATGTAGGAAGGGCTAAAAGGACAAATGAATCTGCATTTGTGTTCCTGGTCACAAAAAAAGGCAACCCAAATTCAAAAAGCAAGTGCATGTTTATAAAATGTGCCATAACAGAACTCTATCATATCAACAAAATCATCTTTATAGTCACTGCCAGTTCTAAAGACTAATACCATTTCTACCAAGTGGCTAAAATGTCTCATTTTATAACTCTGTCCTAGGTTCTGACTTCTTCCTCATTCCATGAATTGCAATGTTTTTCCTCTCCATCTTATAGATGTTCTTTGCCTTGGTTCAGGCCCCATCATCCTTATTATAATAGTTCGTTTTTTTTTTAACTGGTTTCTCTGAGTCCAGTCTCTCCCTGACCCTGTAAACGAAACTTACCAGTCTCTCCCTGCCTCTTCCCTCTAGAGCTACTTTCTATTATACACATCTAATTGTGTCCTTTCATAACTGGTAACTGCTAATAACTCTATCTTGCCAACTGAACAAAGTTAATATCCCTTAGCATAATATACAAAGCCCTTTCACATACAGTCCTATATTTTCTCCCCAAATTCATCTTTATTCATCTTTCACTATGACAATTCCAAGCTGGAACTTTGAATACATATTGTGAGACAAGATTCTCCAAATACATTTGTACTTGTGCTCCCTGTGTCCTTGACTATGCTTTTGGAGTTGCCTAGAATCACCTCTACTACCTTTTCCTCCATTATGCCCCTTTAAAGGCCTCCCTAACTGCCCCACCCAGAAGTAGCTGCACATTTTTTTCTGCACCCATAGTGTTTTGTACATAGCAACATTATTTTATAATTAAACTGCCTTATATTTTTATTTATCTTTTATCTCTATGAGATAGTAGCTTCTATAAGTACAGAGCTATCTTAGTCATCTTTGAATTCTTGATCTGCAAAATAATAAGTGATCGAATGTCATTGAACTGAATAAATCTTTTTTTTTTCAGTTTGAAATGTGCCTAGTCTGATAAATTTCTCAAATACTTTATTTATATCAAGCTTTCCTCTAACCTTTTACCAAAGAATTCTATGTTATTGGAAAACCAGTCTCCAAAGTCACACAATGACAACCAGGTAGAAACTTTATAAAAAGCTTCTGCATTCTCACAATTCTGGAACAACTGAGTTTGAGGACAACCTCAGGAAAGTTGTTCTTCTCTACTACTGGACTCTACAACTCAAAAAGGAAATTTTAGTTTCACAACAGGAAGATTATCAGAAAGATTTTAAATTTCAACTGGGGGTAAGAGTCTGCCTCTGGATTTTCAATATAGTCCAGACTTGACTAAGCCAAGTGTGGTGTGCAGACCAGCAGCATTACAGTCGTCTTGGAGTTTATCAGAAGTACCAAATCTCAGCCCCACACAGACCTACCAAATTAGAATCTGCATTTTTACAATATCCTCAAGTAATTCATACACATATTAAAGTCCCTGGGAGAGTCCAAAGGTATCAGCTAAGTCATATTCTTATGCTCCTTAGAGATAGCAAAAATTGAACAGAAATCCTGATGTTTCTCAGAAATGACCATACCTCTAAAAATCCCATTATCCAGGACTAAATCTTTCATGGCTGCCTGAAGCAGGACCAGAATCTAGGGATTCCCTTGCAGCCATCCGCCTCTGCTAGAGATGGGCAGTTATGAGAAGACAGAGTCAAGGGCACCCTAGCCCAGCACAAAAGTGGAAAACACACAGCTTTGTATTGTATGGTGACTAACATAACATAATAAAATTTTTAAAAATTTAAAAAAATAAAAAATAAATCAAAAACACACAGCTTTGGAAAGGACATGTGCAACACAATTCAGGGGGGACTCATCATTCACATGATGTTTCTTAGAACTGTACCTGAGGGGCGCCTGGGTGGCTCAGTTGGTTAAGCGACTGCCTTCGGCTCAGGTCATGATCCTGGAGTCCCGGGATTGAGTCCCGCATCGGGTTCCCCGCTCAGCGGGGAATCTGCTTCTCCCTCTGGCCCTCCCCCTTCTCATGTGCTCTCTCTCTCTCTCTCTCAAATAAAAAAATAAAATCTTAAAAAAAAAAAAAAAGAACTGTACCTGAGGGTGTCAGGTACATTATAATCTATATACTTGGTATCTCCCTGGGGTAGCACAACAAACATATCCTTGTTTGGAGTCAAATAGGTGTCCATTTAATCTCCCTGATCCTTAGGCTCATGACTTACAACTTTTTTCCCTTTTAGTCTTCTCACTTGTGAAGGTAAATTAATACAGGCTTAGTTTGTCTATTGGGCCAACCAACAAGAGTCAACAAATGTTACTGACTACTCTCCATGTGTCAGGCATTAGAAATACAGAGATACAAAAAACTTGTTACCTCAAGTATTTTATTGTCATAATAAAATAATATCTGATGACTGAATTTCAAGGTTTATTTTATAAAAAGCTGTTCACACAAATATTCCACTTAAAAAAGTTTGTATGGTCAAATAAATGTGGAAAGTACTATCAGATCACAGAAAGTTTGTATGTGTGTGCGTGTGTACGTGCCTGTGTATGTGTAAACATTTATTAATATCCTGAAGTAATAATCTGAGAGACTCTTTTTGTCTCTCAGACACAAAGCACGACTAGCTCATACATTATAGATTAGTCCTGTTCCTTTTTTCCTTTCACCAGATAACCTATTTACTTCATTTTTCTTTACTTCATTTCTCTCAGCTGTTCAAACTTCATTCAAATATGTCCATCTTCTCCCTGACCCAAGAACCAAGCATGACTAGGAAAGAACTTTAAAAGGTAAGCTCAAGAAAGTTTGGAGGTTCAAGTATTTACTTGCCCAAGAGTAGCAGGGCTCTGTGTCCTTATAACTTGGCCCCCAATTTTCTGGCTCCATAGTCCTTTTCTCAGTCAGTCTGAATTTTCTTGCTATGGTGTTTATCTTACTAATTCTACTGCCTCAATTCACAAATCTAGATGTTTTATTTCCATAGGCACTGTGGCTCTAGGAAATAGATCATCTTTCCTCGGCCCTAGCACAAAAGTCATTAAAAACTTAGTCTTCCACTCAAAAACCTTCTCACAGGAAAAAGAAAATAGTAATATAATAAAATCATTTACATTTAAATTATAACTTGATCATTTTACATAAATAAAATAGCTCTGCCAAGGTAAGATGTAAGAACTTATACTACATGGTGTTAGCCCTCATGCAGCTGAACAAGCCCAGAGGTAGAACTCTGAGCCACAGTTAGTGAAATTATTCATAAAGACTTATGAATAATGACATATTTTTCCATTTCCTTTCTTTATTAATTTTTTTTTGCTTAGAAGAGTAGCAAAATGTTTTTAACTCCAGATCCCACTTTTACATATGCATTTGCAGTATAAATTGAAGATAAAAATGGGTTTATTTTAAAGCAAATGTTATGTCCAACAAGGACAATGTTTTCATTTACAGTGTCTTTAAACAAGTGAATACAAGCAAAATTGAAGATTTTGGTTAGTTTTATAGTAAAATTCCATATAAACTAGATATCCTTTCTTCTGAGTTAAAGTTGCTATTAACCCTGTCACTTCAACTAATAACTAGATATGATGAATTATAGCAAAGCATTTATTCACATATTAGGACACAGCTGTCACAGCTTCAAAAAGTGTTTTTGATAAACCTTCTTTCTAAGATAAAGATAGTTGGGATTGGGGAAAAGGTGGTGTCATCCTTTGATCCTTCACAGGGACAGCTACTCAGAAGTGAATCTCCAAACCACCTTGAGATATCAAGTGAGGCATTTAGAAACCAAATGAAGTCATCAATCTTCCCCTTCTACTCCTCTTTCTCAAAAAAAATTTCTATCATAATCTGAATACAAAAGCTTGGATATGGATTAAGCCTTAATTGTAATCAGGACTCAATACAAGTGCCCTGGTTAAAAGAAATGATAATATTTTGATCAGTGACATTTTTGGAGTGGCATGTTTGGCATGTATTTGCTACCAAACTAAATTTTTAAAAGTTAAATGTTTCACTTATTTCTCTGAAACTGTAGTGTTATCATTTTCTTGACTTAAGATATTGTATTTTAGAGCCCACAACATTTACAGCTGTCTGGAACCATGTAACACCGGAATGAATTACCATCAAATATTCTTTAAGTCTGCTCTTTCCGCCATGCTACAAGCCAAGTCTTTGTTACTGAATCTTTTTCCTAGTCTCTGTTCTGTCTGGAGGAGTTGAAGAAAGCATCAAGAAGATGAGATGTGAAGTTATGAAGGATAAACAGAAACTTGCATACAGGAGCAGTTCATTCAGTATCTCAAATCTCCAAAGTGCCGCAAAATAAAGTCTGTGCTTTTTAGCCTGGTATCATAGTCAGTTTGGACTGCAATAACCAAAATACGATAGACTGGGTGGCAATATAAACAATAGAAATTTATTTCTCACAGTTCTGGAGACTGGAAGTCCAAGGTCAGGGTGCCAGCCTGTTTGGGTTCCAGTGAGGGCCCTCTTCTGGGTTACAGACTGACTTCTCATTGTATCCTGACATTCCAGAGAGGAGCGAGAGGAAACAAACTCTCTCATGACTCTTATAAGGGCACCGATTGCATTCATGAGGACTACACCCCCATCACCTCATCTAATCCTAATCACCTCTCAAAGATCCCACCTCCTAATACAATCACACTGGAAGTGCAGAGTTGGGAGATGTTGGGGGAGGATAAACATTCAATCCATATCACTTGGCATGCAAGAGCTTTGACAAACATAATACCCATCACTGTCCCTTCTCACACCCTTCTAAATGAAGTTTCTTATCCAGTCATTTTGGCCAATTCATTGTTTCTTAAAAATAAATTTTGCATTTTTGCCTTTTTGTCTTTTGTGTATGTCATGTCTCCTACCTGAAGCAACTTCTTCCATGCTATCTTCTGCCTCCTTCCTAGCCAAACCCTTAAGAAACAACTTAAATCCCACTTCCCCTGATAGGTCTTGCTCCATTTACCCCAACATTTACCCCAACTTATATTGTTATTTATCATTTTATGTTTAAGTTTTGTGGTCTTTAAGCTACCAGAGGTCAGACAACTTTTTCTGTTCAGAGGTAGACAGTAAACATTTGAGGCTTTGTGGACTTAGGGTCAAGATCTAGGAGATTATCTGGCATATTAGTCACAAAACAGAGAGATAATTTTTCTAAAATTTTTGATAAAATTTAAGTATAATAAATATTGTGTACAAATTTTTTGTAATGCAGATCTCTTAAAGAGAAGAATATAGGTATTTGCAAGGGAAGGTAACATTTTCCTTATTTGGGGTTCAATGGTAATGTTTCCTATCATGAAAGTTAATAACAAATATTATCTATTAATGCTCATCTGTCATAAGATTTTATTTTTTTTAAGATTACATTTATTTATTTGACAGAGAGAGACACAGCGAGAGAGGGAACACAAGTAGGGGGAGTGGGAGAGAGAGAAGGAGACTCCCCACGGAGCAGGGAGACCGAAACGGGGCTCGATTCTAGGACCCTGGGATCATGACCTGAGCCGAAGGCAGACGCTTAACAACTGAGCCAACCAGGTGCCTCTGTCATAAGATTTTATATATTTTACCTTGAAAAATGTCTTTTCACATCAATAAGTATTGCTAAACACTAATGATGCTGATATTAATGCATGTGCATGTGATTTTAATTGAGTATATTTGTCACTTGGAAGGCATCGGTGGAATTCTATTAGGTTCTTCTCTTGATATTTGCCTTTTAGCATGACATTGCATTATAGATTAATCCCTCTATTTGAAGATTCGGTGGGTACTCCTCAATCACAGAGTTAAATAGATTTTGAAATACATAAATCTCTTTTGTATTTGAGTTGAAGTATGAAAAATGTTAATGAACTGTGGTTTGAGCAAATACATTCACTATAATTTGTGTGGAAATGGAGATCTTCCTTCTCATTTTAACTTTTGACACCATGGGAAGTGTATATAACAGCATGACATTACTTGTGATTCATAAATGTTAGTTGTTAAAATGACTTTACTCTAGTGTGAATCTCACATATAAGCATTGTTTTGTCTTGTCATTTTGGTTAAATTCATTAAAAAATATTAACAAGTCTGAAGTAAAAACAAATTTCCAAAGGCACTTAGTATTTGATAATAGTACTGGAGGGTGGTTCTTCTCCTTCAGGTAAATTCTACCTCATTCTTGAGCTAAAAACATCACATGAGTGCACATGCACACACACACACACACACACACGACCCACTGCTAAGCCATCAAACTGCCGCTTGGTGAAGCAAGTCAGAATATTCAAGGCCAGAAGAGCAAATGAAGTTCATTACTTATGCTATGGGTTCCATAACACATGGTCCATTCAAATATTTTTCATAAAGTACCTGTTAATAATGCAATGAGTGTTGCTCTTTTGAGGAAGAGTGGAGTGTGGATTAGGTTTTATACTAACAGGTTTTATACTCCTTACATTTCCCACAAACTTTGTAAAGTTTGCTTAACTATGTCTTTTTCTGCTTCACAAATATTTTTAACACCATCAGTGTAAAATCTTAGCAGATTCCACTTAAGTATGTATTGAACTAGACAGAGTTTCTAAACTTTGAAAATATTCTCACAGATTATTCTTGTAAAAGAAAAGTGATAGTGTTGCTAACATTGGGCAACTCGTCATGAACTGAAGATGATTACTCAAAATAATTTGCCTTATTTTCTTTTTGATGTTTTTCCCCATGTCCTCAACAATTCAAACAACTATTCTTGCCTAAAGGCTAATAGACTTAAATAAATTTTTCCTATGGACAAATTTCTTCAGCTCCTGCAATCAAACATGATTTAATTAACACTGTTGGTAAATTATTTTCTTTGGTTGACTGACAAAAGAGACGCTTGGAAACTTTGGTTATAGCCTCATTTTCATTGTTTTTTCTTTCTTCAAAAAAACTTCTGCGCTGGTAAGATATTCCATTTTAAATTCTCTAATTTTTTAGAAAATCATTGTTTTCCTATGAATTGGGAATATTATGATGAGTGCTTAGTCTGGCAAAGTAACCCAGTTACAGTATCATTGCTTCATGAACCCAATACTTCACCATATAATTTGATAACAAACTAATCCACACTCCACTCTTCCTCAAAAGAGCAACACTCAAAACCCATCTCTCTCTTTTTTCCTGTTTTGACACAATGGATGTGCACTGGTAATACATACATACATATGTAATATGTATGTACATACACACATACATAATACAAAATAACATGCTACAGCAATTCACATGGCACGTGACACATCACTGAGTTATAGCCGTGCCCCTGATTTTCTAGCACTCTGAAGAGCAGTGCAGCGTGATGACAGAGTACTACATATGGTCTCTGCTAGTCAATTCTGCCGCTGTACCTTGAAGACACACAGACAACATGTAGATGAACGAATGTTGACACGGTCCCAGTAAAAGTTTAGTTGTGGACTCTGAAAGCTGAATTCCATTCTCATTTTAATGTGTCAAGAAATGTTATCATTGTAGTTATTATTATTATTATTCAACCAATTAAAAATGTAAAAAAAGCATTCTTAGGTCGTGGACTATAGGAAAATAAATGGGCTACTCGGCCCTCAGTCCATAGTTGGCTGACCCCTGAACTATACCACTGTGCTTAATAAAGTCTTACCCACAGAGGAGGCAATCAAGAAATATTAGTTGTTTCTGAAAATGACACACTGATGTATTTAATTAACATAGTTTCTGTGAATAGAAATATAACCCCTAATCTGTGTATTAGCAAAGAAGCCTACTCTCTATTAGTGAGGAAATAGAAATATGCTGTGAAATATTTATTGGTAAATAGAAGCAAGCTACCTGCTGTGAACTAGTGACATCAATTAAGACGAAGGTAATTTGAGCTCATCCTCGTCCATCCACCTATTTGGAAAGGATTATACTGGTAAATGCTAGGCTGTTTGAAAATATACATTATCAAAGTTTTCAATGATTGTGTGTCTAAACTTTAAAAATAATGCTTCCGAGGCACTTGGGTGGCTCAGTCAGTTGAGGGTCGACTCTTGGTTTTGGCTCAGGTCATGATCTCTGGGTCATGAGACTGAGCCCTGCTTCAGGCTCCATGCTCGGCACAGAGTCTGCTTGAGATTCTTTCCCTTTCCCTCTCACTCCCCCTCTGATCCTTCCCCTGCTCACCAACTCTCTCTCTAAAATAAATAAGTAAAATCTTTAAAAAAATAATGGTTTCAATTTTTGCCTCCCAAGGGACTCATAAAATAACAACTGCAACAATTTAAATTCAGATACATTTTACTTATGTTACTGTTTATCTCATTTCAGATTTGCGTCCTTGGAAAAATAGCACAAGGTAAATAATTTATTTCTATACATTGGGACACTGAGTTCTGTTAAGACAACTGGGAATTTTGTTCTGTTCTAAAAATCAATTGGGAATATACAGCAATTTGGAACATTTTCTATCCTGATCCCTATGGAAATGAATCCTTATTCAATAAATTAGCCCCATGACGTAAACATGAGGGGGTTACTTATAAAGTGCTTCCAGATTGTAACTCTTTACCCTACCTACAAGAAGCCAGAACATGAAACATTTTTAAAATGTTTAGAAAAGAAAAACAGAGCATATGCTTAATTCACTTTATATTTTTGCAGATAATTTATACATGAACTCCTTTTCATTCTTCTGTCTCTGATCATCTAATTATTTTGTTAATTGACTTTATTAAAAATATTAGAGGCTGAATTAATGGTGACTCTTCAAAAGCACACCAGAAACCCTGGCGCTCAAGGGTTTTCTGAAACCTATTGCATAAGAGAGAACACCACTTGAGAGTTTTATTGATATGTCAAAAAGGGAAAGTCAGGGAAATATATTTATGGAGTTTTAGTGCCTGGGCTAAGTGTTTTTAAGGTAGGTTTTGCAAGGTAGGAAACTGGTTGAGTTGGGCAGAGTTTATGATATAATAGCTTTGGAGTTCTAAGCAACTGTGAGGCAGGGATCTCAGTGCAATATGAATGAGAAAAATAAGGTATTTGATAAATAGGCTGATATTTAATATAGTCTCTTGGCTTTCTATTGCTGCATAACAATTCACCACAATCTTGGAGGTTTGAAACAACATTGATTATCTCACAATTTTCTTGAGTCAGGGCATAGCTCGGCTGGGTTCTCTGTCCAAGGTCTCATAAATCTACAATCTACATGTCAGCCAGACTGCATTTCTTTTTTGAGCTGGGCATCTTCTAAGCACTCAAGGTTGTTGGCAGAATTCCGTTCCATGTGGTTGTAGGACTAAATTCCCTGCTTTCTTACTGCCTATAAGCTAGGACCATCTCAGCTCCCAGAGGCCTTCACAGCCTCTTGCCATATGCCCCTCAGACAGGCTATCAACTGGGAATGGTAGCTTACTTTTTCAAAGGCCGGACAAGCAATCTCTTTGATGCAGTGCTTCACTTGATTAGGACAAGTCCACTCAGGATAGCTTCCCTTTTAATTATCTCAAAGTCAACTGATTCAGGACCATTATATTTGCAAAATACCTTAAAAACATAATTACAACAGTGATATGCCATCACCTTTGCCATATTCTGTTGCTTTGAAGCAATCTATAAATACTACCCACACCAAGGTGAGGGAATTATGCAATGCAGAGGTCATTGCAGGTCAGCTCAGAATTCGTCAGCCAAATTTAGTTAGCTGTTCTTAACTCCCAGAAGCAAATATTTCTTGGAGAAAGTAGTTCAATTTATTTTTGCCCAGCCCTGTGTTGTTTAGCATAAAAAGAGGAAAGTATGCTTCATTCCAGAATTGTCTTAGCATAGGCACAAGAATGTATATTGGTTTCAGTCTCAATGGACAGAGGTTTAGCATTCCCTGCTTTTCCATTTAAATTCTCTCAAAGCAGCTAGTCAGAGGCTCAGTTTTCCTACAGTTTCTACTGTGTAATATACAATATAATATACCTGTGACAAAAACCTAGCATCTTGTATTGGTTTGAACCATATAAACCTGTTCTATATCTAATCACTTTGCTTTCTACCTAATATCGTAAAAATACACTAGTAAATAAAAAATCTCCCTTTATCCCAAAAACTACTTTAACACTAAATAGTGAATCAAGTACATCATGTATGCTGGCTTATCAGTTAATTTTTATTTTCCAAAGTAATTTGGAAGGAAGGTCAAAATTATTCAGTCTTTCTTTTCAGCACACTCTCTGTCACTTGTCTGATGCAACTTACTATCTTTTCATCCTGACATCTGTCTCCTCTATATCACATATCTTACTCTTATTTATACTTTAGTCTTCTTAGATTCAACAGTCCGACATTATAATCATTACCTTGTCCCCCTATCCTTTGAAACCCCAATCTTAGCATTATACGAATGTCAAATTACTCCACACCTCTCTCTTCACAGTTGAATACAGTTGAAGAAAACACAATCATGCTGACACATCTCATTTTAAGCCTGTGACCAGTAAATTCAAGGGGACCATTTCCTTGGCCATTTCCTTCCACCACTCTTCTGAACAAATGTTAGAAAAACACCTAAATCTCCTTTTCCACCTCTCTTCACTTTCAGCTGGTAACCTTTCTGTCTACTTCACTGAGAAAAGCAATAAGAACATTCACGTATTCTTTCTACCACATCTATAAAACCAATTTTATCAGTTCTAATGAACTCTTCCATCTTACTAATATGCACAAACTTTCTGTGCCTCTACCCAAGGCCAAACCCTCCATGTTCCATCTCACCAACTCCAGAAAATTACTTCAGCACAGCAATTTTCCTTTTTTAATTTTTAACTTTTTTTATTATGTTATGTTAATCACCATACATTACATGATTAGTTTTTGATGCAGTGTTCCAAGATTCACTGTTTGCATATAACACCCAGTGCTCCATTCAATACGTGCCCTCTTTAATACCCATCACCAGACTAACCCATCCCCCCACCCCCATCCTCTCTAGAACCCTCAGTTTGTTTCTCAGAATCCATAGTCTCTCATGGTTGATCTCCCCCTCCAATTTCCCACTCTTCATTTTTCCCTTCCTACCTTTTTTTTTTTTTAACATATAATGTATTATTTGTTTCAGAGGTACAGGTCTGTGATTCATCAGTCTTACACAATTCACAGCGCTCACCGTAGCACATACCCTTCCCAATGTCCATCACCCAGTCACCCCATCCCTCCCACTCCTCACCACTCCAGCAACCCTCAGTTTGTTTCCTGAGATTAAGAATTCCTCATATCAGTGAGATCATATGATACTTGTCTTTCTCTGATTGACTTATTTCACTCAGCATAATACCCTCCAGTTCCATCCACGTCATTGCAAATGGCAAGATTTCATTCCTTTTGATGGCTGCATAATATTCCATTGTATATATTTGCCACATCTTCTTTATCCATCATCTATCGATGGACATATTGGCTCTTTCCATAGTCTGGCTATTGTGGACATTGCTGCTATAAACATTGGGGTGCATGTACCCCTTCAGATCACTACATTTGTATCTTTGGGGTAAATACCCAGTAGTGCAATTGCTGGGTTGTATGGTAGCTCTATTTTCAACCTTTTGAGGAACCTCCATACTGTTTTCCAGAGTGGCTGCACCAGCTTGCATTCCCACCAACAGTGTAGGAGGGTTCCCCTTTCTCCGCATCCTCGCCAACATCTCTCATTTCCTGACTTGTTAATTTTAGCCATTCTGACTGGTGTGAGGTGGTATCTCATTGAGGTTTTGATTTGGATTTCCCTGATGCTGAGCGATGGTGAGAACTTTTTCATGTGTCTGTTGGCCATTTGGATGTCTTCTTTGGAGAAATGTCTGTTCATGTCTTCTGCCCATTTCTTGATTGGATCATTTGTTCTTTGGGTGTTGAGTTTAAGAAGTTCTTTATAGATTTTGGATACTAGCCTTTTATCTGCTATGTCATTTGCAAATATCTTCTCCCATTCTGTCGGTTGTCTTTTGGTTTTGTTGACTGTTTCCTTTGCTGTGCAAAAGCTTTTTATCTTTATGAAGTCCCGATAGTTCATTTTGCCCTTGCTTCCCTTGTCTTTGGCGATGTTTCTAGGAAGAAGTTGCTGCGGCTGAAGTTGAAGAGGTTCCCTATATTCAATCATTCCTATTAACACACAAAACTCTTCTATTTAAAAATATTGCTTATTCTATTCTTAAAATATGTTTCTCTTGATTTCTCATGCTCCTCTAGCTAACGACCCATTTTTATGTGTCACTTAAAAGAAACTTGAAGATTTTCATATGCCCAGTTCTCTCTTCTATAGGCGTTTCCTCTTGTCAATCTACCAAAGCAATTACTAAATGATTGTCTCTCAGCTTCATCCATCTGTAATCAACTTTGTAAATTCTACTTTTTATGTTGGTACTGGGACTCTGCAAGCTACATTTCTGCTTTGCCTGATGACTCCCTATAAAATCTGCCAATATGTGTCACTAGGGAGAGACTGCAAGGCTAGAGGGAGAAGAAATGACTGCTCTTCCTGTTTGCTAGTGTGGGTTTCCCATCTGCCACTTTTCTGAGGGGAGGGGTGCAACATTCAAGCCATGATTTTTCACTCTGGCAATGGCAGTTCCTTACTCTAACATGGTTTCATTCATTTTGCATTGTTTTCAACACTTATAAAACTAGTTTCATCATGCCCCCACCCAGAAGCACCAGCACTAGCCAGCTAGTTCTCCTTCTCAGAGGCAAGGCCAAGTCTAAAGTGAGGTAAATGCGGACCTAGGTCACAAGTGTTAAGGAAGAACTCCCTCTCAAGGCTGTCTACTTGCCAATTAGCGACTTGACCTTGATGGGGTATTCTTGCCAGGGCTGAACAGTCAACACTCTTTGTGAGTTAGTTATCTTTAGTGTTCGGTCCTGGACATGATTCTGAACTTTCCTGCCCTCCAGCTATAGGAAATCACAGCTGCTTTTTAGGCTGTTGAGGAAGTCCTTCCACATTCACACTTGGCTTCAGATTTTCAGTGTGTGTGTGTGTGTGTGTGTTTCCAGTGCATGAATGGCACTCAGCAAAGCCATTCGATTTCCTTGTCCCGATAATTACTGCATACTCTGAAGATCTCAATAACCTGAGATATTGCATCAACAACTACATTCCCTTCTTCTGATATTCCATCCCAGTGAATGTCATCACTATACCTCGATAGCATACTAGAGGTATCATTCTGCACCTACCACTAGTGACAGGGCTCCCAAAGTCAGCTGGTCAGTGATCCAATGTCAAAATCCATTTTAGAGTTAGATTCCTTGGACCACACGCAACACCATCTAAGATCAAATTTCCTAAAAATCAGTCTGAGATAGAAATTTGCCTATAAGACAGAAATTTGGGAAGCACCCTTGGGAATCAACACTTGTGAGGGAATAAAGAAAGTAGATTGGCCAGAGGGAGGAATTAACTTTAATAGTCACACAGAGATCTTAGTTGATCCCAGGAGGAGCACAGAAATTGGAATGCTTATTTCACAGTGTTGCACCATGAGTTGAGGGGCTGGACTTCTACACCCAGCACCTACCAGTTCTTGGTCACTGCCTGCCCCCCGTGGAGGGGTCATGACTGGCATGGCAACCCACTTTGGCTGAGGCTAATTGCAAAAAAGGGACTCAGCTCAGACACATCATCAATCAAATCTCTTAGCAGCAGGGGGAATAAGTTCCCCTGTTGTAGTGGGGAGATCTGGGCAGCTCACTATATCTGCTGCAATTAATAAATATTATATATGATATAATCACTTTCCCCTTACAAATATTTTAGAATTATTAATGACAATTAAATGTTAATGACTCCATAACTATGGCAGAAATGCATAGTCACAATGCATGTTTATGTAAACCCATGCAAAAAATAATCAGCAGATTAATAAAGGATGTATTCATATACATAAATATGTATTTTATATATAGGCTAATATTTAATGTTTCTCCCTTGGAAGTTTTAATAACCAGGGAAGAGAACCATTATTAGAATTACTTGTCATTGTTTGAAAATCAATCATAAACATTTTGTAATTGCCACTCCAACTCTTTTATTTATTTATATTCCATTAATGTCATTTCTTCCTATGACTATGGACGACTAAGAGACTTTGTTCATCCTGGGTAATTGAATAGAAAATACTCTTAACTAAATTTTTATTTGCATGGTAACAGCATACTACTGAATGTCTGTCTATTCAGTTACCTTAAGAAGGTAATTAAATAAGATAATTAAATAAACATTGGCATTCAAGAATTCAAAAAGAGATGAATTTACACAAAACAAAGATTTAGAGCTATGAGAAATATATAATCCATTGTATTAATTGACAATGATTTAGAGCTATGAGAAATATATAATCCATTGTATTAATTGACAATAGATGTGATTCTTTGATATTTAGCAAGATGTTATGATTCTAATATATTCAAAAATATTTACAACAGAACATATTTTCTATTTAAGAATCTGTGTAGCAGCAAGTATAATCATATAGTAAAAATGTGAATATATAAAGCACCATAAGTACCAATCAGTCTTCTATTGTGCATTCACAGGCCTTATTTAAAGGACAATATGCAAATCAGAGAAAAGGCAAGCTTTAGGAATTACTTTGGCATGATTAACCGCATCATTTGCACACTGAATCACATCATCATGAAAGAAGAGGATATACTGTCAATGTCCACCTGCTTTCAAAGCTTTCACACATTTTGTGGGGGTGTTGAAACATTATGTTTTCAGAAGATAATTGCAGCAAAGAGCTGAAAAGGATAAGTAAGCATTATTTGGTATATGCTGATGTAGTACATAATAATTAAGAAATGGTAACAGAAAACTCAAAAGTGTTCTTCTCAGGTATTTTTAATTTGGTTAATTGACTCATTCACTCAAGCAATAAGTAAATATTTCATTAGTGTTTTCCTTTTGCCACACATCGTTCTAGATATGAAGGTACAGCAATAAACAAAAATGGGGAAGAATCCCTATCTCATAGAATTGAGGATACTATGGCAATTTCTCTTCAGTTACATCTGGATGGCTTAATAAAAGAATATTATTTTAAAATGGAAAAGCTAAGCAGGCAAAGCTTACCCCTAAAGGCTCCAAAGTTTAAATAAACCATGGAAACCATGAAGATTTCCATGGATATGGATTATGTTCTGCCATCTTACCCATGCAACTCACTGAATCTAGTTAATTCCTACACATTATGTGGCTCTCAGTCCAAAGGTTTTTTCAGAAACTCAGTAGAGATCTGTTACCTCTCTACACTAGATCAAGTCCCTTTGTAAAATACTTTCTTAGCATTTGATACTAATCCTACAGAGCCGTGGTAAAGCTTGCATTCATTAAGCTGCGGATTATTTGAGTGTTATCTGTCTCCCCTAGTGGAATATGACTCC
This sequence comes from Mirounga leonina, assembly GCF_011800145.1. Lineage (NCBI taxonomy): Eukaryota > Metazoa > Chordata > Mammalia > Carnivora > Phocidae > Mirounga > Mirounga leonina. The sequence goes on from NW_023270971.1 coordinate 178,519, forward strand.
ATGATGTCTTGGACAGTACCTGACTTATTCTCTACTTTAACCCAGGGCCTGAATATAGAACCAAGCCTATTGGTATTCAAAAGGTTTTTATTGACTAAGCTAATAAATAATTAACAAATTCACTAATACTCAGATCTTTAATATATGAGACTGGACTTGGTAAAATAAAATTTGAGAAAGATAAAATTTATCTTCAAGATTCCACATTCTTGTTTTTTTTCCTCTTCCTCCTTTTTCACTCCCCAGGTACCAGGCCCCATCACCTCCGCATTTTCTTGGCACTTGATGGACTTACTTAATCAAAATGTGGTCTCAAGAAAAGTTCTTAAATAAATTGACCACAAATGTAAGAGTTTATTTTGGACTCTCAATTCTGTTCCATTTATCTATATCTATTCACTGGCACCACAGTGTTTATTTACTGTTACTATACTGTAAGTTTTAAAATAGGGAGGTTTATGTTCCCAACTTTTGTTCTTTATCCAAGTGACTTTTTTTATACTTTATTGAGATATAATTTACATATCAGAACTGAAACACTTACATATACAGTGGGCCTTTGCATTTTACCATAAATTTTAGGATGAACTTACCATTTTCTACCAAAAACAAACAAACAAAAAATCCTGCTGAGATTTTAATTTCCACTATACTGAATCTATAAATTAACTTGGAAAGAACTGCCATGCTAATAGTAGTGTCTTTCAATTAATAAACTAGAATTTATATCCATTTATTTAGATCTTCTTTAATTCCATTGGCAATATTTTAGTTTGTAGCACACAAGTTTTGCACTTCTTTTGTTAAATTTATCCATTATCTTGTTCATTTTGGTGCTATTTTGAATGGAATTATTTCCTTAATTTTATTGTAGATTGTTCATTGAGTGTATATATTCTTTTTTTTTTTTTTTTTTTGAGAGAGAGGGAGAGGGAAAGAGAGAATCTTAATCAGGCTCTATGCCCAGTCTGGAGCCTGATGCAGATCTGATCCCATGACCCTTGAAATCATGACCTGAGCAGAAATCAAGAGTCAGATGCTCAACTGACTGAGCCACCCAGGCGCCCCATATATTCATTTTTACATTGATATTTTTATCTTGAAAACTTACTGAAATTGTCTATTAGTTATATTATAATTTTACTGTGAACTATTCAGGATTTTCTACATATAGAATTGTGTCATCTGTATATAAGACAATTTTATTTCTTCCTTTATAATCTAGATTCCTTCCACTTCTTTTTTCTTGCCTGACTGCACTGGCGAGAACCTCTTATACATTATTGAACAGAAATGACAACAGTGGACATCATTATCTTATTCCTGATCTTAGAAGAAAGACATTTAAATCTTTGACCATTACTTATGTTAGCTGTAAATTTTTGTAGATTCCCTTTATCAGACTGAAAAGTTCCATTCTATTTACATTTCATTTTGTTAAAAATTTTTATCAAGAATAGACACTGGATTTCATCAATTGATTTTCTGTATCTATTAAGATAATCGTGTTTTTTGTCCTTTATTCCATTAATATGATAAATACATAAATTGATTTTTGGATGTTAAACCAACCCTGCATCTCAGGGATAAATCTTTTTTTATCACATTATATAATTATTTTATATACTGCTAGATTTAGTTTAATAATATTTTGTTGAGAGTTTTTTCATCTATATTCTTTAGGGATATTGCTTGAATTTTCTCTTCTTGAGACATGTTTGTGGTATCAAGGTGATATTGGTCTCATACATTAAGTAGATAAGTATTCACTCTCCTCTAACTTATGAGTTTCCAAAGTATTGGTGATATTTGTTCTTTAAAATTTTGACATTACTCATAAAAGCATCTGGTCCTATATTTTTCTTTGTGTGGAAATTTTTAATTCCTATTTCAATTCCTTTAATTGTTATAGGCCTATTCCAATTTTCTATTTTTTGAGTTAGCTTTAATAATTTGAGGCTTTCTAGGAATTTATTCACTCATGTAAGTTTACTAAGGGAGACAGGATTTTTTGCTGATTTTAATGTTGGCCTGGGAACATCTTACATATAACATTGCCATTATTTTTTATTTCTTACAATATCCTTGCCCTGGGTACCTTCCTTAGGCCTCATCATTCAGACCTAGGTGTGATATTAATGAAAAAGAAAAGGCTCAGGAATAGAATGGACAGATAAGGGAAAGTTAGATGAGAATGTAGGATTTAGGATTAAATAATTATACAAATTGGCAATAAATGCTATTTATTTTTATTTTTGAAGTATTTCTATAAAAACAGCCAAACTGGACAACATTTCTTGCTTCTACAAAGTTTCTTCAGTAACTGGAATGATTTAAGTGGAGGTTAGCACGGCAGGTCCTGATGGTTGGAAAGAATCTTAAAGATGATCTGCCTACAAAAATTAAAGGAGATGAAAGAACCATTCTGATTAGTGGGCTCTAAAAAGGCTTTAGATGGGTGCCTGGGTGGCTCAGATGGTTAAGCATCTGCCTTCAGCTCAGGTCATGATCCCAGGATCCTGGGATCCAGTCCCACATTGGGCTCTCTGCTCAGTGGGGAGCCTGCCTCCTTCTTCCTCTCTCCCTGTCTCTCCCCCTGCTTGTGCTCTCGCTTTCTCAAATGAATAAATAAAATCTTAAAAAAAAAAGGCTTTATGACTCATAGATTAAAAAGAAAGATAATATGAAAGTCATCAACTGGAGGACTTCAACAGAATCCTTGGAATTAAAGCAATGATGAATACATTTTCAGAAAGAAGTCTGAGGACAAAAAGAAAAATATATAGATGGAGACAAACAGGAAATCAAGACCATGCTTTTCTCTGTGTCTGTGGCAATTTTTACTACAACTGGGACTCTGCATATTGGTTAAGGAAAGTAGTGTTTTCTTACATGAGACAGAAAAGATAATAAATATCACCCTTGTGTGTTACTAAACTTTTTAGCCTAGTGTGATCTGTACTGTGTTTTGTTGTTGTTGCTATTATTTCAATCTTACAAAGAAAAATCTTTCTCTTTAAAGTCCCTTTCTCCTCTTTCCCAATGTCAGAGATCTGAAGCATGGCCCAAGTGTATAAATATGAAACCTCAGTAAGGATTTGCTTATAAAATTTTTTGCTTTAAAACTGATCTTGTTAATGGAGAAATCACAAAAGAAAAACTAATAGAATTCATATTTACCTTGTAAATAAAGTTTATAAAAATTAAACTATAAACAATATTAAAAGACAAAAACAGACTGGGAAAGTTTGCAGCAAAAGCATAAGTATACAGACTTAAAAGCATAATCTTAATGTATACAAATTTAGGAAAAACACAAATGCAACTATAAAAATAAAGAAAACAAATTACCAAAACTGAATCAATAGGACAATAACCACTTGAAAAAATCATTCAACATCTGTAACAACTAAAGCAATGAAAGTTGATAATAATTTTACTTGCCAAACTGGCACAAATTTGACAAATAATGATGTGATAGGAAAGACAATGATATACATGACAAGAGTAGGAATGTTTATTGTAGTAACCTTTCTGCACTGAGATACATAGGTATCAGGAGCTTTTAAACATAGAGATAGCCTTATCCTTGAGCCATTAATTTCACTTATAATAAATTAACCTAAGTTACTTTTAAGATGCATGTTCAAAATTTACAGACACATATTTCCTTCCTGGAGTATTCATAATTTGGGGGGAAAATCTAAAAATTTGATAAAAATTTTTAAATAAATAATGGTACTTCTAAATAGTTGAGTATTATTTTTCAGGAAATAACATGAAACCTACACTAACCATATATTAATTTTATAATAAAAAACTTCATGTTATTTAAAAGCATGGGAGGGTATGAAGCAGATGGAGAAACAGTTGGGAATCTGAGAGACAAGTCCAATGTGCTAGGAACCTTAGAGTATAGGATAAAAGGTGTTTGATAGAAAAGAGAAGAAAGAATAGGGCTAGTTGCGTGATGGGAATCACAGAGAAGATTAAAGGTTCTACAGAAGGTCATCTTTACTATTGGGCTGAGACAAACAAAAGTACAATAGGAAGAGAAATTCCCATGCCCTACTTGGATACTGAACAGTTTTCTCTTAATAGTATTTGAGCCTGAAGATGCCAACTTCAGCATTACTTTTACCAGTGCATGGAATCTAACTCTCGGAAAAAAAATTAATTATTGGCCATATCTCCTTCTCACTTCACAATAGACTCGTGACTCTGAATGGTTCTCGATAAGAGTATGTGTAATTAAATAATGATAGAAATGTAAAATATGAAACAGAAAATTTGAATAAGGCAATATAACTAACTCAGGGTCCTTCAACAATTTATATAATACTACATTTTAAAAAGATACAAAACAGGGGCGCCTAGGGGGCTTAGTGGGTTAAGCATCCGACTCTTGATTTCAGCCTGGGTTGTGATCTCAGGGTCTTGAAATCAAGCCCTGTGTTGGGCTCCATGCTGGGTGTAGAGCCTGCTTAAGATTCTCTCTCTTCCTCTGCCCCTCCCAGCTAGTGCTCTCTCTCCCTCTCTCAAAAAATTTTTTTAAATAAATAAAATGATACAAAACAATCAGCCATCATTTTTATAGAATTTCACAAACAGTACTCTACAGTAAACCATAATTTAGTTTTGGCTAGACCAGTGTTTAATTTGAACCAAGATGCATATGAAAATTTGAACTTCCAGTCTTTAGAGTAGCAATGACTATGAGTGAAAAAGGGCTCTATGTCATCAGGTAAAGCTTTCCACTACATCTTTACTACTGCAGACGGAAAAAATAATCATTTACACAGAATGAGGGTAAGGAAGCCAGGAAGGCACCGTGGGAGTAATAACAATCTCTAGTACTGATATTTTTACCAGAGAAGATTCATTACTTGGGTTTAAAAAAATAAATTTTTGAGGGTATCATTTGGTTAGTTATGCTCACCTTAATATAAATCAATCCATCCCTCACTTTCCTATTATAGGAGAAACTCAGAAAGGTATGAAAAAAAGGATAATTGATGAAAAGATCATGGAAAAATATAATACAATTGGCTAAACAAATATCATCTACTGTAGGATTTTATTTCAGGCCAAATCTGACCTCTCAAATCTATTTAATAATATAAATAAAACCCTTTAAATAATTTCTATAGAAGATTCTGAATTTGAAGAGCTGATGCAATCATTTCAAAACTATCTTATGTCTAGGGAGTCATAAGGCTACCTGCTGAGTCATGGCAATGAGGTATCACCCCATGAAGTTTAAAAAGACTGATTCTTTTTATGATTATCTTTTAAAAATATCACAACTTTCAAAAGAATGTTTTCATAATGTTGACAGGTGTGCTGTGATTACTCATCAGGCCAGGAGCTGCACAGAAAAAGGGCTTTTTTTTCCTCCATGGTTAAGAAACTTGGCCATGAAAATTTCCATTCCACTTAAAAAATAAATGCTAACTAGCAGATCTCATTTATTAAACTTTCAAGAATTCATGGCAGTGGAATGAATGGGAAAGATATGAAAAGGAATATAAAGTTTCATTGTTTAAGGTAGATGGTCAGCCAAGTAAATAAAAATAACTGGTTCAAGACACAGCATGGCAGCATGGAAAAAACATGGGCTTTTGGATGAAAGAGTTACGTTTGAATCTTCTTTTGTAAGATACTGGTTTTGTAAGTTTGAACAAGTTACTTAACTTCTCTGTGACCCATTTTTTTCATATTAACTCTGAATGAAGTAATAATACATGACTTGTGGAATTCTTATTGAAGAATATATGTAAATACATACCCCCAACTAGTCCTCTCAATGCAATAAGGACACTTATTTGGTGGTATCCATTTGCTGTCCTCTGACCTTCTAAGTTCCTTTTTAGAGATGAAAGAGTGAGTCTTCTTTATAGCTACTGCAAGAGCTATAATCATTTAGATTATAGTCAGAGAACAAAAATTGAATGGAAAATGGTGGTCGCTTGGGAGGTGGATTAGCTAACCAGAGCAAAGCCAGTACCTGAAACGGGCATGAAGCAGAGCCCTAATGAGCTGAGTAAACAGATGAATCAGAACAGAAAACTGGCAGCAGGGTGGAATGTACCACGGATTTTATGGATCAGAAAATTCTCATGGTGACTGAGGAATATGTTGTTTACCTGGAATATATGGGAAGGAAAGAAAATTCTAGATAAGGAATCTGAATGAGAACATGAGGACAAATCCTATGCCAAGTGTTATTCATGACTATGATTCTGTGACATGAATTCTAGAGAAAAACAGAAAGTCAAGATTTCTAAGGCCATCTCTGAGGACATATGAAACCCACACTTGTTCCTTCAGGCAGTTTCTAAGGTTTTATAAGTTATTGCTTCAAGGAAAGACTTCCCAATCTAGATTTCTTAATTTCTTGAAAGCTGCCATTACCAGTCAGAATTTGAAAGTCAAAAATTACATTTTGTTAGAACTGTATAGGTGCATGTGTATGTGAAATTTGCTCTACCCTCCTCACTGAAAAAAGAACTTAGAAATTCCTAAACTTCCCAAATGAATCATATATGAGGTCAAGGAACTGATGTTTTTTCCAAAGATCACTTCAGAAATTGAAAAATAAATCAGGATAAGTCTACTTCTTTCTGGAGCTCTTTATGGAGAAAATATTAAGTAAAAGGGTTTGCCTTTTTGTCTTATTTATCCATTTATATATCTTTGATTTTCAATTTTAACAACTACCTATAGTCATTAAGATCATTTATTTAAATGAGGTTGTTGGATAACATAAGAAGCTTTCAACATTCATCACACCATTTCTTCTTCATTCTATCCATTCTCAAAAGTTCTAGTTGTCCAAACAGGAAAAAAAATCCAAAGACCACTATGAGAAAATATTTGAAATATTTCATTTTTTTTCTGAATTTTTAAATAAATATTGATGATATATTAAAGCAGAGCACAGTTGAAATTGCAATGCTGACTCAAACATGTTTTCCCTTACAAATGTAAAGAACAGTCTTCACTGCTAATTATATTAGAAAACATTTATTTGAAGATTTAATACCAAATATATTTAAATATATTTGGACTCTTCACTTGTCATATTCATGAAGAAAAAGAACCTAAGCATTTAAAATGTAGATTTCAAAAACAGAACATATTTCATAATTAAAATAGCCAAAGGGTAATGCTATGATCTTACGCTAGTCCAGCTTAGATGCAGGTATGAGGGACTATCTGGGTATTTTTAGTATATTTTATACTTATCTTCTATCTTCACTACCATGTATTTCTTTTCCCTAGAACATATAAATTGGGATAATAATTATCCAGGTAGTATTTGGAAAACCATCTTCCACACTTCCAAAGAAACTTGTGTAATTAAATACACTGGATTTGGATTCTCTCTTTCAATGCATAATTACTACTTTTTAACTGTTCTGGCAAGGTTTAAAAAATAGTAGCTATCAGATTATATTAGTTTTCTACTGCTGCCACAACAAATGCCACGGAGTGGGTGGTTTAACCACAGAAATGTACAGTTCTGGAGGCTAGAAGTCCAAGATCAAGGTGTTGGCAGATTGCGGTTCTCCTGAGATCTCTCTCCTGGTCTTCCAGATGACCCTTTCTCTCTGTGTCCTCACGTGGCCTTTTCTCTGTGCTCACATCCCTGTTATCTCTGCATGTCCACATTTCCCTTTCCTATAAGGATGCCAGTCAGATTGGAGTAGGGACCACCCTAATAGCCTCCTTCTAACTTAATCCCTCTTTAAAGGCCCTATCTCCAAATATAGTCACATTTTGAGATACTGTAGGTTCAGGCTTCAACATATGAATTTTCAGGGAACACAGTTCAGCCCATATACAGATCTTTAGAAACACATAGTTTGCAAGCAGAATTACTTTGGAAAACTTTACTCAAAGGTAAACAAATTTCAGAGCCAAAGGAAGTCAAATATTTATGTGACCTCTTAACTTGAAAAGTTGATCTAACTGGAGGGAAACAATTATTTTCAAAACAAACATTAATCATAACCAAAAATACCATCTAAAGAAGAAATAGAATTCAGGAGAGTTTTAGTGTAGTAACGTCTAGTAAGTTATCAAGGTGATTCTCTTTCAATGTAAAAGGTAAAACTCTTCCCTCACCCACTGTCTAAAAATATAAAAATGAAGATAAAGGCACAGTATGATGAATTGCAAAGTTATTGCGATGAGGGTTTGTTCATTGGAAGCGTAAGAGACACTGTAAGAGGAGGGGAAAAAATGATTGGCAGAAAGCAGTGACTCCACCCAGCAAGGTATCATCAGAGGGACACTGCCATTAGACCCTCTCTTGAGAAGGAAACAACTAATGCAATTCTAAGAATGGCATCTGATACCAAATATCAAGTTGTCTCCTTATGTATGATGCAATTACTCTCTACTTCTGCCAAACCTGTAATAAATCTTGTAAATTTCTGCTACACATACTACATGTGGTAAATTGGCAAATCAAGATAAGGGAAGCAGATGTACATACGGCACACCACCATAAAGTGTAATGCTGGAAAGAAATATATATTTGGATATCAGCTATGAAGACATTTATGATAAAATAATGATGATGATGATGTTGATGATGATGTAAGCCTTTTCAAATATCTGTGGAAATACTTGAGACAGGACTGGGATCACATTTTGTGAGATGGAACAAAGCCAAAATACTCATTTTACTAATGTGGCCTTAGATGATTCAATGGCTTGGAGGCATCTGTATTATATCATTTAATCACAGAAAACAAGCCATGGTGTTTTATTATGAGATCTTCAAAATATAAATCTCTTTCTTCTTTCTCCATCTCTGTACTGTTTGTTAGTGGGCCTTCCTTTTCCATGAGACTCTTGACTGTCCTTATGAGACATAAGTTCCCTTCCATTCAAAACCTAATTTTTTCACTAAATAGTGCATTGAGGAAAGGATTTTGATCTTTGATCATTCTCAGTCACCTCAAAGCTTTTTAGAATTAAATGGGTTAATATCTTAAGAATATATAATAAACGCTGAGGGTAAAGGAGATGAAGAATTTAATACTATCAGCTATCATTGGTTCATATCTTAGCATTTTATATTCTCTTTTTACTAGCTTTTTTCCCTATAATAACAACTAGCTGAAGCAATGTCCACCAAATTGTGGAACATACAATTTATAAGAAAGAAGTCTAAGAGAGAGAGGGGAGGGGCCCCTGGGTGGCTCAGTCGGTTAAGCGTCCAACTCTTGATTTCCACTCAGGTTATAATCTCAGGGTCATGAGATTGAGCCCCGCCTCGGGCTCTGTGCTGGGCATGGAGCCTGCTTGAGATTCTCTTTCTCTGTCTCCCTCTACCCCCAAAAAAACATTTTTTAAAATCTGTTTTTAAATGAGAGAGAGAGGGAAAAAGTACAATGAGCCAGGAATTGGAAGTGGACTGTACAAACCTTTATACCTTTATCTAATCAGTTCTCCTAAATTCCATCCACCTTTTAAATTTCTTAATTAAGTCAGAACAAGTGCCATTTATAAAATAGTTTTGGCAAGTTTAAAGTGGTAAAAATAAACCACACGACTATGACCCCATACTTTCAATTCCAGCATTAAATTACTTTGCATACTTTCAGCCTTAAAATTTCTTATGGACAGCCCTTTTCCACTCAGGCCACTGAAATATGAAGGTGAAAATGTGTTATTTTGAAAAATCAATTAAATGTTTGGCAGCACCATACAAAAATGAGAGTCATCAAGCCAGAGCTATTGCCTGGGAAATTGTGAGAAGCCTCATGGATGACTGAATACTACAGAAGACTAGGGAATGATGTATCCTTGCTCATAATGGAATTTTTGAAGGAAATCACCAAGTGCATGATGACTCCAGAAATAATACTGTTCTTGAAGTTTGCCAAGGCTAAATCCACCTTTGAAAAACCGCTGGTACTTAATAATCAAAGCCTCCTCTCTCACATGGGGTCTCAGGATGACACATATTACACATAATTCTACTTGATGAGCAAAGGATATATTTTATTTCCACTGTATTATAATTGTACCATCCCAGAAATTTGGAGGAATTATTCTAACTTCGTGTGCATGTAATGACTCAAAGTTCACTCTTATAAATCAAAGCATAAGCTTAAATTTTCTAAAGCCTATAATTTTATAAATACATGTATACTTAAATTTAGTAAGATAAAAACTCTCTTCAAATTCTTTACAAGTAGGTAATTTTCTAATTCAAAGAACGATAAAAACTCATTTCAAATATTTTCAACCAAGTAGTAAAATGATTACAACTGTTGACTTTTTCTTTTTCTTTTTCAGGTAAACAGAGTAATTGTTCATAGTAAAGTAGATACAGTCAAAGAAACAACGTGAACAAAATAAACACAAAAGCATAACAAAACAGGTAGCTAAAGAAAATCTAAAGAAATTAAAATAAAAAGGAATAACCAAGCCTTCACTTAATATTTGCATACATGTGTTCATTGAAGTTTTAAATAAATATTATCTGTGGATATAAGGATCATGGGTCATTGCTATTTTTTTCTTCATACTCTCTAGTTTTCAATTTTTCAATAATAAATTTATATTGGCTTTTAATCAGAAAAAAAGTTACTTAAAAGAAAATCTTATTTATCAATAATAAAATGGTAGATTTTGCATAAAATTCTGTATTATTTTAGAAAAGTGAATTAACTGTTTTATTCTTTAGTTTTTCTTTTTACTGTTATACACAAAAATATTGAAATTAAATACCAAAAATGAAAAGAGAATTAGTGTTGACATTTCTCTATCTTTAAAACAGGAAATTTAGGTAGAATGTACCACAACCCCACACTAGCCTTACTCCCCACAAAAACACACACAACCATATATCAAGGCAGGTTAAATGAATAAGAAGAGAAACAGCTGATGATTGATGCTGTACTCAATACACAGATTAGAACAGCAGGTGAAGCCAAGTTTTCATTTGAAAGAAGCATCTTCTCACAAATATCACTGGTTTAGGTAACTTGTGATACTCCTTTCTAATTATAGGGTAGTTCATTTAATGCACTGTAATTTTTATTGTGTATTAAATAAACAATAAATTATTTCTAAAATAGTTTGTATTTTAAACAATGGAAATATATTTTGTATGTTATATGTCAATTAATGTGTAATACAGATCTTAGCGGTTATTTAATGAAATCTCAATAATAATAATGAACCTCTCCTCTGGAAAAAGGGGGAAAATCCAGATTCTGTGTTCATTATTTAGCTACCAATTTGGGTACATGAATTTCTTTCATAATTTTGATAATATATTTTGTATATATAAAGAATATATAATATACTTTGTCTATTATGTATATTTATATATATTCACATACATATTCTACTTGTAGTTATATTTTATATATTATATATGTGTATTTATATATTATATTTATATTTATTTGTATTTGTATATATAGTACTCATAGAAAAGAGTAGATTCTGATTCATGTTTTTAATCACAGTCTTCAAAAATTGGAAATTAAGGGCACCTGGGTGGCTCAGTTGGTTAAGCGACTGCCTTCGGCTCAGGTCATGATCCCAGGGTCCTGGGATCGAGTCCCACATCGGGCTCCCGGCTCAGCAGGAAGCCTGCTTCTCCCTCTCCCACCCGCCCTGCTTGTGTTCCTGCTCTCGCTGTCTCTGTCTCTGTCAAATAAATAAATAAAATCTTTAAAAAAAAAATTGGAAATTAATGTTTTCACATCATTTCCTTATATATATTTCACAGAAGAGTTTTTAGTTGTTTTTTTTTTTTTAAAGATTTTATTTATTTATTTGAGAGAGAGAGGGAGCACAAGCAGGGGGAGTGGCAGGCAGAGGGAGAGAGAGAAAGAGGCTCCCCGCTGAGCAGGGAACCCGATATGGGACTCGATCTCAGGACCCTGAGCTGAAGGCAGACACTTAACCGACTGAGCCACCCAGGCATCCCTAGTTGTTTATTTTTTAATAAAAATATACATTCTAGAATATAAAACCTAAGAAAAGCCAGTCATTCATGTTTCTTAATGTCCTCAAATACCAAAAAGCTGATTAAACATCTAGAGTACAATTTAAGAATTGTATTGACGATGACTTACAAAAAAAAATACTTTGTAACTTTATCATCTCAGGGCCAAACTAAAATTTACCTAATATATATTTTAACACAAACAGAATGCAAGAATTCATATTTATCATGTTAGCACTTAACTTTAATGGTTAAAATTAATGGTAGTCTCATTCGGTAAGTGTTTTATGTAAATTATATTAATTTACTCAGTCATTAATAAATATTTGTTGTAACACCTATGTATCAAGAATATAATGATAAACAAATTAGACAAATTCTCTACAGTGGAAGAAGCAGCAGGTATATTATATAACTCAGGTGTAGAAGGGGGGAAAAAGGACAAAGCAAGACAAGTACAAGGGAAGAAAAAGGATCCTCTTCCAGAATGAATGTTCAGTGACAAGAGACCTGAATGAAATAAAGGATAGAGCCATGAAAAGACCTGGGGGGACTAATGGCCAGGTAAAAGGAACCATATACACAAAAGTTTCAAGAGGGAACAAGCTTAGCTTCACCTTGGGTCTCATGTATTCAATACCTCCACTCTCTGAAGTAGGTACTGTTAAGATTCCTTTCCAACACATGACGAAAGTAAGGATCAGAGAGGCTAAATTATTCAAGAAGATCTCATGGCTAGTAAATATAAAAACCTGATTCCAGAATTCAAACTGAGAATCTACCGACAAATTATGTCACTTATGTGAATACATGATTCCAATGGCTAGTCTATGATTCTATAGTCCTTAATATTAAACTACAAAAATCTGGGCGCCTGGGTGGCTCAGTAGGTTAAGCGACTGCCTTCGGCTCAGGTCATGATCCTGGAGTCCTGGGATCGAGTCCCGCATCGGGCTCCCTGCTCAGCAGGGAGTCTGCTTCTCCCTCTGACCCTCCCCCCTCTCATGCTCACTCTATCACATTCTCTCTCTCAAATAAATAAATAAAATCTTAAAAAAAATTTTTTTAATAAAATAAAATAAACTACAAAAATCAATTAAAACACACATTGTAAAAAAATAATTTCTTAAGTTTTTAAAATCTCAGAATCTGATTGGAATGCGGATTATTTTTAAACCAATTAGTATAAAATGCAAAGCATGTACATTTTTACACTGTTCTGTTAAAAACTAAACAACAGACTGATATTCAGATTTCCAGCCATTACTATTAAGAAGTGATCAACTGAGTAGTTTTCATAAAGCCAGAATAAGAATCCCAGGATATAAACTGCAGTTCACACCACACCACAGGCAGACAGTAAGTGGTTCCAGCAACAAAATTTAGAAAAATGCAGAAAGCCAAGCAACAAAGCATGAAAATTGGTATGTCCCACAAGAGAGCAGGGTACGATAAGAAAGCAATTATTTCAGAATCTATGACTTACTTATGCCCAGACATGCCATGCCCATCTTTCCACCCACATCCATACATCTATCCTGCCTTTATGACTCCTCTCTACCTCTGTCTCTTCTGTTTTACAAATATCTTGTTGTTTTCCCTGGTTAACATCATATTAATCCTTATCTTCTTTCACTGCCTTTCTCTCCTTCCTGCTTTCTCTTTGCTCGCTTACCTCTTGCAGTATTCTCACTTGGCTATAGAACTCAGAATAGCCACCGGGGCCCAAAATAATAACTAGAATGTACCTTCATGGGAGCACGTGTACCTGTATTTATGTGAATGAGTATTGGTGATTGACAAATTTGTAATTAATAAAATCCACTGAAAAATAAGAATTCTTGGCCTATTAGTACTTTCCTGTAAGGCCTTCTTATTAAGCTCTTGCATTTACAAATAACATTTGTGATATAATGCAAAGGGGATACTGTAGGGCAGATCATAATTTAAATCCTCAAGGAATAATAATAGCATGCTAATAAAATAGGAATACCCTAAAGGAACTAAAGTAAAGTGTGTGATATGATCTAACAATGAACTAAAACAGACCAATGCCTTTAATTTGCGAAAGTACTCTTAAGAAAACACAAAAGCAAGGAAATAATTCTAAAAATAGAAAACTTTACATGTCTAGATAATATTTATAGAATTCTCTCTCCACTCTCTCTTCAGTTTTCTTTAGCAAATACTTCTTAAACTTTTATGAAAGGTTTATTGATGGACTTCAGATGCAGAATTTGAGAGTATATTAACCAGGCAGAAAGGGATAAAAATAAGGGAATATCTTCCTTATTTTTAATTATTATATTAAATATTAAATATTATAGGGATAGGTCAGTGCCTCAAACCTAGTGAGTCAAAGGAATCTCCCAAAAGACAGGAATGATCTTAGCAAGGTGCTCCAGGTCTGAAAAGTATCCACCTGAGAAACTTTTCCAGAGAGCCAGTAAGCTGGAAAGGAACAGCAGAAGGTTGAGTTGTAAATGTTATTGATTAGTTTTCCCTTGGGTGTATCAGAAACTCTCAAAAGAAAAACAAGTAAACAAACAAAATCATTCTTGTCTTTTGGCTGATTAAATCACTCAAATTTCAGAGTCTGGATATCAGGATTTTCTTCTGGAGCCTTTTTTTTTTTTTTTTAAGTAGGCTCCATGCTGAACCCACAAACCTAAGATCAAGACCTGAGCAGAGATCAAGAGTGGGATGCTTAACTCACTGAGCCACCCAGACACCCCTGGAGCCTATTCTTAAAACATCTTTCTCCTCCATCTCTAATTGCTCTCCTACGGGACCCATGCTCCAGCTTAACGGATGTTTCCATATTTGTCAGAGGCAACATGATCTGTTATATATTTACACTCTTCTCCCCAGACTTCCTCTCTCCACACATCATTTGTCTACCTCCCTTTCAGTGACCCTCTCATTACGTCTCCTTCCTTTAAGACTGCAGATTCCTCAGGCTCTCCCCCTCTGTCTATCAGTGTGACTATATGCGTATCACATTTGACACAATACCATATTACTTTCTCTCTTTGTAATACTATCTATCCAACAAAATCCCCAACAGATATTCAATATTTAACAAATATTAGGTCAATTCTGCTTCTCTTCAAACTATATTGGATCATATATTCACTAAGAGAGTAAAATGAAGATCAAGAAGTCTTAATTCTTTCTCGATTTGTCCAAAACAACTATCACTATCCCATTTTAATGGTACATCTCTGAAGAATTCTCGCTGAATTAATTCTTTTAAAAATGATGCTTATATGCATATGTTCTATGATCTTAGAAGCTTATTTAAAACTATATGTTTATGGGAAGAAGACAGCTATTAGTACACATTGGGTGGCTTTTCTTCTTGCTTAACATTTTACGTTTTTTGTAAGAAATTACAAAGAAGAATGTCTTTCTTTACTGAACCTCACCATGGGGAGATAATATGTGCAAAAGTAAACTTACACTGCTTCTAGCACTGCTATTGTTAATATTGCTAGGAATCAAGTATGGCTATTCATTACAGTCACTGGAAAACACACTGGAGACTAGGTTTGCTTTATGTTGTAGATGTGTCACCTATTTTTGAAACAACACTCAGTGCTTTTTTATACTATGCTCTTCAAGCCAAAATAGACTATTTTCTCTGTTCTGTAACTTCTATTTCAAACCAAAGATAATGGACTATTTATGCTTTCCAGAACTTCAATAATAGAACATTTGGCATGGCTTGACTGACCTTAAACAAAACCATCGGGCCAAACACTGGGTCACGAAACAGAAAAATAAGGTGGTAAACTGTCATACTGAAGTCATCAGTAAAATGCATGCTAGCCATACAGTCAATACATGATGAAGGGCCAGGGCCAAATTGGGTGTGTGTGTGTGTGTGTGTGTGTGTGTGTTGTATGTAGTCACATTTTATGCACATAAAAAAATAAGTCTTGAGAAGGAAATCATAAGATCCAGGGGCCAGTGTAAGTAATGCAGAAATGGTCTTCCTGAATCATACTCACTGGGAGCAGAACATTCAATAACGTTGTTCGAGATTTGATGAAGAGAATAATAGAAAGGCTTCTGTTTCTGAGTCTTTAAAATGGAAAAGAAATCATTGTAATTATTTAGCATATACATTTTACTTTCTTTGTATTTTTAAGTGAGTGAAAAATTTCAAAGTTACATAAAACATATAAAGTAGGTCAGACACATCTAGTGCTGTGAAGGTGAAGGGCAAGGGGAAATCACATTGACAGTCACTGGCATTTTATCCACCGGTTCATCTGGAAGCTCATATCTGTACTTTTAGGACAAGTACATGCTGTTAGTTAGCCAAGGCATATGTCAGGATGTTAAGGTGTGATATTGAGGTAACCTAATGACTGACCTGCATAATTCTGACATCTTTAAATCCTCAATTTTCACATTGAAAATAACAATAAGGAATTCTACTCAGCTCCAAGACAGGAAGGTTCCATATTCTCACAACTCTGTTGCTCCCTGTCTTAAATTAGATTTTGTCATTACTTCAGATGTTTTGCTCTCTCATTCTTAGTTTTCTGGGCTATCTGTGGACAAGCAGAATACCATGATTCTTTCTAAGACCTCAGCTCTGTTCTTTCTTTTCCTAGCTGGCCACCTTCCCCCCACTACTGCTGTAAGCAGTAACTTATTTGCAAGGACAAGCTGTTTTCTGTTCCATGGGTAACATGGCACTGATACCCATTCAGGTATTAGCTGGTCATCATGTTTGTAATAATCGCTGGGTTAGTCATTTATAGCAAAAGAATAAGAATTTTTGGAATCAAGAGAATGGTGTTTGATTGCATACAAATTTGTACATTGCATCTTGAAATCTAGTTTGGGGAAGAGGAATCAGAACATTATATTGTACAGAGAAATATGGCGTTTATAGACGGAAACTTCAAGTATTTAAAGATATCAATTCTCCCTTAACTGATCTTGGATTCAAAATAACATCTAAGAGTATCTGGAAAGGATATTTGAGGAATTTTACAAGCTGATTCTAAATTGTATGTCAAAGAGCAAAAACACAGATAGAATCAAGATGCCTTGAAAAAGAAAATCAAGACAGGTGAAACTGCCCCACGTTTACCAAGGCTTACTACAAGGCAATAGCAACTAAGAGAGATGGTTGGGGTTTACAGAAAGAGAAACGATTAGTGGAACAAATAGAATAGTGATCCTAGAAACTTGATTTACAACAGAATGGTTACTGACATATCAAGCATTGACAAGGATGTGGAGCACTGGGAATGTTTATCCAATATTCATACAACTATAAATTGGTATAATTGCTTTGGAAAATAGCTCAGCATTGTTTTGTAAAGCTGAAGATATATATTCCCCACAGCCAGAAATTGCACTCCTAATTTATATCCTAAATAAACTCATTCACAGGTGAACCAGAAACATACATGAATATTCATGGTGGCATGGTTCATTATAAGTCAAAACTATTAACAACCTACATACTGTTCAATAGGACATAACCTTCAGTAGATATATCAGTAAAAATGAATAAAACATAACTATGTGCAACAGTATGAACAAATCATAGAATGTTGAGTATCAAGAATAAGTTTGCAGAAGTCTTTTTATGCTATGACACCACTTTTACAAACTTCAGAACTAAACAGCATATTGTTTAGGGATGTGAACATATGTGGTAAAAATGATTTTCAAACCCAGGAGAAAAAAGAACACAAAATTCAGGATGGTAACTAACTGGGGGAGGAGGGGTTACTAGTAAGAAGATGAGAGTATTATATACAAGTAGCTTCACTGGTACTAATAATATTCTAATTCTTCAGATGTAACTCTTCTATAAGTGTTTTATTATTATGCTTCATAACTTATACAAATATTTGAATGCATTATTTTGTATTACATATTTGTGTATTAAATATTATATTAAATAAAAATTTAAAAGTCCAGAAGCAAAGCAATATATGCATCATCATTTAAATAGGAATATAAAATAAAATTATGCATCTAAACATATAACACATTTGGAAAGATTCCCATCAAACTTGTAACAGTTTTGCCTCTAGAAAGGAGAATGGATTCAGAAAGAGTAACACTTTCTTTCTGGTGTACTTTCTTTTCATGATAAGAATGCACTCATGTATTTTTGTTTCATTTATTTTTAAATATTAATAAAACGTACACCTGGAAAAAATTTCCAAATAGAAATTTATGCAGGTTATTTGCATTACAGGATATAAAAAAGAAGTACTGTACTCCAAGTTTGACTTATACCAAATAATATAAGATATCCATAACTCTTTTTCTATTTGGCAAGTAAAAGTTGGACTACAGATTACAATGATTTATTCCAGGAAAAGAGCTCAAGTACTTCTAGACAATAAGACCTCAGATTCTTTCTTTAATAGAACATGAAATTGAAAATCTAGGATTGCTGGGGCATGATTAAATATCTTGAAACTGCTGTTAAGATGTTCATCAAGTTACTTAAAAAATTTTAAGAGAATACATAAGTGACTGTAATTGCCTGACATACTTGGGCTATTTATAACACATTTCTCTGCATCAAAGGGAAGGGATCACCTGAGGAGGCCCCAAATAAATTAAACTCTCTTTGCCTTCTTAATTCTGTTTTATTAAGAAATAAAACCAAGAGTCAATACAGAGATCAAAACATTATCCTTATTCTTGAGAGGTGAAGCAATAGGGTGTGTGCTACTTATTTTAGCCAATATGGCTCATTAATACGTGAACAAAGCTGACTTTCCCATTCAGCCATGTCAATCCTAGCAAACAGTTCCTAGAAGCAGCAGGGCTCCTGCAAGAACAATGGAATAACCTCATACTCTGTGATCCAACCACCCTGAGAGGAAGGGTCCTGCCAAACCCACCTTCCCACATTTACCCCTTAGATAAGTCACTCCACCTCTGGAGGGGCTTAAGGGCTTAAAAAGAGAGAAACAAGAAACGTTTCCATTTCTTTTTTCCAGTTCTCTTTTTCCATCTAGAAGGTGACAGCTCTTCTTCTCCTCATACTGTAGGTAGTTCCTAGATGTGTCTGTAAGATCTGAGAACAGGACAGAAATGCAGATTTGTGGATCCACCCCAAGTCAGACTCTGAAGGTGGGTCCCAGAAGTCTGTGTTTTAACAAGCCTTCTGGCGTTTTGAATGCACCTCAAGTTTGAGAATCTCATTATGTACACAAACTTCAATATTCTCTGCTTCAACATGAGGACAAATGTGATACTATATCTAAACTACAGATTTGATTAAATGAAAAGGGTAATACATTGGGAAAAAAGAGTCCAGTATTGGAATCTTTTCCCCCACTAACTTGTTCTTTTAAATTAGATCAAATTACCTGAGATTCCTGTTTTTACAGCTACAATGATAAGGCTGAACAAAATGATTTCTATACTCTCTTGAAGTTCAAATTTTCTATGATTCTATTTTATCTCTGAAAGTGCAAAAATAATATTCAAACATGATCTTAAATATTCTTTAACCATTTCCCTAGCCCTGTCTTATGCACCCCTCTCCTTTTAGACATTCTTTATTCAGCAAACATGTATTTGATACCAACTCTGTTCAAGGCTTTGGGAGCAAGGTGAGAAAGACAGCGATGAATAAGATCCTGAGAGAACACATAAATCTATAAGATGGACTGCAAAAGTGAGTATATTCCATGTAGAAAGAAGGAAAAGAAAGTGCCACTAAAACTTAGAGAATAGCTAGCATAGCTATTTAGGTTAAAAATCAGAGCATAGACATAATAATAACAAAAAACAAAACTTAGTTTGTTGGTTGGTTAGTGCATTTTTAGCAGTTTAGTAGGAAGGAGTTATTATTTGCATTAGTAAGATTGTTGGTGTTTGGGGAACTTTTATTCTTTGTGAAAAATTACTGCAGAGAGAAAAGGCTTGCTTTTCATATAGTCTTATGAAAAAATACCCATTTTCTCCTGCTGATGAATGCCCACCTGAAGGAAGTGAGCTACTGGCTCTGTCATCTCTCTCTTCTTTGCTAAGGCTGGATTTTAGTTGCGGCTTGCCCTCAAGACCAAGACCAATCTTCGTCTGCTGTCTGGCTCTGTTCCCTGAAACACTAACAATAAAATCCTTCATCCAAGGGTCATTCTCTGAGGTTACTTAACCTCTAGCTTCTATTCTTTAAGTTCCAGAAACAACTCAAGTTCTTCTTAGTCTCAAAGTGACCATAACAATATTCTCAGTTGCTGTGAATGTATGCCATGAATTCATTCAGATATTTTCATGAATTGAATCCAACTTTTAATAAAAAGTATATTTGAGGGGCACATTTTGCTTCTTGGAATTTACATAGGTTTCTGTGGAGAAAGGTGACCCAGGAAAGAGTGGCTACTCCAAACCAAAATGTTCTATTTTTTTCAATGTTTAATTGACTCACTTGTCTAGATCGCAATTGTATTTTGGCTTTGAGCACTGTAATAAAGAGGAATGGCAGACCTCCATTTAAAGACACTTCTTAAATTCATTTGGAATCAATTTTGCATTTATATTCCTTCCCAGGAGGATAATCAACCAAGTCCTAAAGAGAGCTCAAGACAGTGATTCTTCCTCACCCCAAACTTCAGTCCTCCTATATGGTACCAAAAGTATATAACTATTTTTACTTTTTTAAGACTCCCACACAATCTACTCATTCATTCTTTAACGTACTTGCTTCTTATATACATAACTGCAAATCTGCTGTGTGCCAAACAACCTGCTAGATGCTCCAGAGAACACAACATTGTTTAGACATTGCTCTCTAAGACCTTGTAATTTGCAGACAGATGTTTGAATGGATGTGGCTGAAATATCCACGGAAGGTCTCATATGCAATCTTCACACAAATCTACTTTTAATGACACATTAAACATGAACACTAACAAGTCAGAACAAAAAATTCTGAACTTTCTCAAAATATCTTTTTGCTCTCCAAGAATGCATTAAATTAGGCACATACAAATAACTTTATTGTAGTTACTAGAACAATTCGTTATAAAAATTTGCTCCACCAAAAATAAAAATAATTGATTCCTTTCCCACCTAAAATCCTATTTTAAATGAATGGATTGATTAGAGCATTAAAAACACTCCAAGTTTAGTTAAGGAGTCATAAGACCCTTAGCTTGATGATTTTCCAAGCATGAGACCTAAAAAATAAATAACCTCTCTGAACTTTAGCTACTTTATCTGTACAAAAGGAGATACTAATACCTGTCTGATTATCTTAAAGGGACATTGTGGCAATAGTCTAAGTGATGAAAAGCAGAAGTTAACTGTAACTTGTAAAACACAGAAAATATGTATTTTTATTTATGATCAATGAGCTAAAGAGATAATGGAACACTTTATTTAGTAACTGAATAGTATCCCTAGTAAAGGATTTGTGAAGCATTATTCCTTGTTTTCTATGCCCTTTGCAGTGAGTCACATCTAAATGCTCTGAGGATGATAAAACTTTATTTCTACCTTTCCTCTTCTCTCTTTCTGATTATTATTAACAAGTAAAAACATGGACTGCCTGGAGCTTCAGCTCCTTTCCTTGCTCTTTCTCTCTGTCTAGGACAGGTGCTAATGAGTAACAAAATGAGAAAAAGCAGAACATCAGGAGAGTAAGGACTTTCACATTTCACACAGAAGATAATCACACCCTAAATAATTATAAGTTTATATCAAAGGAGTGAGAATGTCTATGAGTTTCCATAATTGCCATTTCTAAAATAGAAATAGCATTTCAACTCTTGTGATATTAACATTTCAAGTTCAGTTCAGATCCTTTAGGGGAACAAATATTTACTAGATATTTCTGAATTGAAGGCTTATTCAAATGGCATCTTTTATATAAATCATTTATACATGTTGGAAATAATTTAACCATTCTGAAACCAGTGCTACTCTCTCTTTCTCAACTGATTATTTGGCATTATATTTGTTTCAAAAGGACTTACTGTTAAATTAATTTATGTTATAAATTATGGGTAAAATTTTTACTTCAGTTTAGTCTAAAAGATAACAGACTGGGAAGCCCAGCCATGCCAGTAAATATATGACTATGAGTAAGTCAGATAAACTCTATAAATCTCTATTATCTTACATATTACATAGTTTTAACTGATCCCTATATTTACATCTACATCTAACATTCTGGTTTTTCTTTCTTTCCTCCATATAATTGTTAACCACACATGTACAAGAAATCTATCGTCAAAAATTAATCTGTGGAAAAATTTCTCTGAAGTTAACAGTCATATTTGGAGAAAGGACCTCTCACCAGAACTTCAGAAGCACAACAATTTAAATAATGTAATTTACTGACCATATTGTTGCATCATAAATAGCAAATCAGATGGACAGTTTCTCAGCGTTGGAACTACAGACACTGAGCTTGATAATTATTTGGGTGTTGGGAGGAGCTGTCCTGACCATTGCAAGATATTTAACAGCATTCCTGACCTCTGCCCTGTAGATCCTAGCAGCACTCCTACAAATCTGACAACCAAGATTTCTCCAGACATCACCAAATGTCCACTGGAGTAGGAGGCAAAATCACCCCTAGATGAGAACCACTGAAATATAGAAATGGTCAAATTCTTGGATCATGAGGCAGCTGAGTGGCTCAGTTGGTTAAGCTTCTGCCTTTGGCTCAGGTCATGATCCAAGGGTCCTGGGATCGAGCCCCACGTTGGGATCCTGTTCAGCAAGGGAGTCTGCTTCTCCCTCTCCCTCTGCCCTTCCCCCTGCTTGTGCTCTCTCTCTCTCTCTCTCTCATTCTCTCTCTCAAATGATAAATAAAATCTTTAAAAAAATTCTTGGATCACCAAGATTTGCTACTCTAAAATCAATGTTTTTTACATAAATCTATTTCCTCAAAGATTGAAAATTTTCCTAATTTTTTCAATTCTGAAAGTAGCATTCCCAATGTAATTATTATGCAATATTTCTGACCATAGTAATAATTTTCCTTAGAATTAGATAGTGAAAATATACATGTTATATTAGTGGAATAAAATATTTTCACTTCTACAGTTATCTTATAAGATTGTTAATTTCTAAAAGCAAATCCTGGAAGAGCAAATTATTTGGGGATTTTATTTTTAATAACTGAGCTTCTGGAAAGAGATTGAACTAATAAAAGAAGGTAATTTTTTTATGACAAAAATTCAATATGGAAGAAAACAGGCTTAAGTCTCTAGAAAATTAGACAGTTGTCAGGCCATTTCCTTTAAGAATAATTTTTAATGAAGCAAACGTTTTCTGATGTGATTTGAAAAAGATGTATGTACAGAGGTTAGAAGGTGGGAAGAGTGTATGTAAATCACAATGCTGGCGATCTTAAATACACACAGTGTGACTGTAAGCCACAGTGGTTATACTTAAGTTATACTTAAGCTATAAAGAGTTTTCTCCTTTATAGTTTATGTTCTGCAGGTCCACCACCCATTCCAAAGAGGTCTGTTTGAAATAGGCCATTCATTACATGATTTGAGCTCATTATATATATTTTTAATAGAATGTAGTCTCCATGACATACTTTTAAAAAGTAATGCCTGAGTACAAGACATGACTGTTATGTCCGGAAAATGGAGAACATTTGAAGAGTATTGCTCATTGAAGGTCTGTGAAACTAAAGAAAGAATAGGGTGACAAGTGTTTTAAACACACAAGCAATATACGTAATGTACAATATCCACTTTAGTCTTCTTTTCCTATTAACACATATATTCCACGAGAAGATATTCCAGAGGTCTTTCTGGATGAGTTAGGTCAGGGGAAAATTTTTGATTACCTTCCTTCTCTTACTGACCTCAGCTAAAGTCAAATTAAGTTTAACTTTCCAATCATTTGGAGTTAAATGTAACTTTATAAAATCCTTATGTATAATATTATTGGCATCATGATTTTATTGTCTTGGCTTTATACACAGGTTACATTTTCAATCAAGAAGTGAATTGATATTGATATACCAGTGACTAAGCAGGCAAGCATCCATGTATAATTTAATGAGCTCATTTTTTTCTGTGTGTCTACTTTGATCATCTGTTCACTTGACAGGTCTTTTCAGCTTGCAGGTCTCATGGTTAAACTGTGCTCAAATTTAAGTGTACAGAGGTTCAAATTTTATGTAAATAACAATGTCCTTGTTAACTGATATGGTCTCTATTTCCTTGTATAACAACAACTGTTCACCTAATCCCATTCTCAGGTTCTGACCCTCTACAGGTACACGGATATGGCTGTTTGAATTAATTATTTACATGCTAGTTCATAAAAGATAACTATTGTAAGTAGTCTCCCTAATAGACTCAGAAAACAGAAAATCCTTTGAGGGAGTGAAGGTACATTTCACAAAGACACAGCTTCCTCAAACTGTAATAAAATTAACAACTTCAAGCCATTGAGTTGCTGCTTGGGGAAATGAGGTGTAATTTTAAAGTAATGATATTGATTTTCCTATGTGTCCTTGGAACTCAACCACATTACCTAAGGCTCATACCACATTAATCCTAAAATTAAAGACAACTAGATCTTGGAAAGTACAGTCCTCTAACTTAATAACGCAAGTCAGTCTATGCTTCATCTCACTTCCCTAGCTTGCCTTGCTAGACCTAGGTTTCTCCCAGAGAGTTATTTTCTTGGGCTCTTAAGTTTCTGGATTCTTGTAAGGCATTCCTTTTTACAGCAAAATTAGTAAAAA
The DNA here is from genome assembly GCF_011800145.1 of Mirounga leonina. Classification (NCBI taxonomy): domain Eukaryota; kingdom Metazoa; phylum Chordata; class Mammalia; order Carnivora; family Phocidae; genus Mirounga; species Mirounga leonina. Next base: position 203,226 of record NW_023270971.1, read on the forward strand.
TAAAATCACTTGCCTTTATTTAGGACCTTCAAAGCATGTTGAGAAAGATCTACTTAACCTAAGGGTATTCCTTTTGATGAATTAAGCCCCCATACCTTTATGTTAAGCATCATTTCATGGAAGGCATGTAAATCTTTCATTATTTTGAGCTAAGCAACACTTCCTGAAAATAAAATGCTAGGAACACCAAGGCATTAAGCCACCAACCCCCAACACTCCATGTGTGACCTACTAGAGATGCTGCCTGTACAGAGAAAGAAGGGCCAAAATTTGTGAGCTAAGCATCTTATGTATACTTCATGTCTATTCAGTAAATACAGTCTCTCACACACACTTTAGCACACAGGGCTAACGGCTTTGTGGTCAGATAGGCTTGGATTTGATTTCCAATTCCAGTAGGACTTGGAATGTAACTTTAAACATTTGATCCTTTGAAATTAATTTTTTGGCAGATATAATAAATAATAACAAGCAGCTTCTGACACACAAAAAGTACACAAAAGTGATAAAAATATTAAATGTTACTTAATTTTTATTCACTGAACATAGATCCTACTGTGAAAATATTTTTAAATATCTATATTACAGAATATATTAGTGGGTTTTAATTATTTTATTTCAAATGTTAACCATCAATTTGTACTAAATGTACAACTATTATCATATAGAACACTCATAATTTTTGAAAATATAAAGAACTCCTCACTATTAAATTTTGGGTACAACTGCCATAGGATAAAAGACTGTCTCAAGATCACATAGTATATCAAATGGTAATTAAAACAGGAATCAAAGGGTCTGGATTTGAGCCCTGAATTCACCATTACCTAGCTGTGTGACCTTGGACAAGTCATTTAAAATCATAATCCTAATTTCTTAGCTAAACAATGGGAATAGCACCTTTTGACCTTCCTAATGCACAAGGTAATACAAGAAACAAATTAAAATATGTGAAATCTCTTTAAAACTTTACTGAAAACATAGTTTTTAAAAATAAGGCTACTTCTAACTTGAACAAGAAGAGTGGCCCTAAAGCAACTGCATTCCAGACAGGGGGGAAAACTGCAAAGAGGAAAGAAAAAAATCATCAAAATTAAACTCTGCCTATTCATACTGGTACAGAAATGAGAACCAACTTTGTAGCCAGTAGAACTAATTTCCAGTTTTGCGTTTCCCAGATTTGTGAACCTTTGCAAAGTTACTTAAATTTTCTTTGATACAGTTTTCTCATACATTAAATAAGATGGCAGAACTATTATTTGGCTAGTAAATACTCCCTTCACCCCTATTAATAAAAGCCCTTTTAGTTTGGAATGGTGGGATATCCCCAGCTAAAAAGAAACAAACAAACAAACCCACCTTATCACCCTTTTAGCTAAGTCATCAGTAAGAAATAAGGAGCCAGACAGTAGTCAGTGAAATCATAGGATTGATTTATGCTAAAGGTTCTTTAGAAAAGAACAGACCCAGCTGGTTTGACCCTTTGCTTTTATCATTTCTCTTAAACCTTCTGCTTGCCTGGATCATAGACGTGATGTAAGAGTTTAAGCAGATATCTTGTCACCATGGAGAGAAAAGCATAAGGGCAAAGTCATCTACTAAGAATTGCTGAAAAGAAAGCTAGAAGAGCACAATAGAATTTGAGGGTCCATATCAACTATGGACTACCTACTTCTGTTTCCATATTTGAGAAAATTAATTTGTTTAATCCACAGCTTATTTTAGTTTTTAGTTACTCATGGTCAAATACAATCTCTAATATTTTTTGCAAGGTTGATACTTGAAATACATATAATATAGAATGAAAACATGGAAAATATCTGAAATATTTTAAGTGTAAAAAGGTAATTTTTAATTATCAGCCATTGTTTCCCCTTGCCCTGTATCCCTTGTTTCTCCCCATGGAGAAACCCAAACTCTCTGGCATCCACAGGCCCCAGAAAAACATGCTAGAATAGAAAGGAAAAGAAATGTTTGGTTGTCTTATAGCCTGAAAACTCAAAATTAACAACACACCTTTTATGTGTTATAGCTCAATGAAGCCATTTGAGAACAGTTAAAACTGACAGGGATTTTCAGAATACAATAGCAGATCAATAAAAGATGTAAAAAGGTTAAAAGCTGACTCCCATGAATTCTAAAAAAAAAAACTAACCAGAAAAAAGTACAGCTAATATAGGGGCATGTCTGGGCTCCTGGGTGGCTCAGTTGGTTAAGCAACTGCCTTCGGCTCAAGTTATGATCCTGGAGTCCCGGGATCGAGTCCCACATCAGGCTCCCTGCTCAGCAGGGAGTCTGCTTCTCCCTCTGACCCTCCTCCCTCTCATGTTCTCTGTCTCTCATTCTCTCTGTTGCAAATAAATAAAAAATCTTAATAAAAAAAAAAAAAGATAGGGGCGTGTCAAAAAAACAGAAGAGGCAACTGAAAGAAATTTTCACTGGCCAAAGATGCAATACTTGAGAATTACTATGGATACCGACTGCAGCATAACAAAACACACGCTTAGATCTTTGATTTCACAAAAATCTAAAAAATAAACATCTAATTCGTCAACTTTAGATTATGTTAGGGGAACTACTTATTTTTGAGAACTGATAAATAAAGGCAGATAGACAAACACTTACCACCCTTTCATATATAATCTGTGACCGGTAAACAAATGGTGATGAGGTGAAATTTCACTTTATAGAATATCCCTGCAAATAAAGAAAGAATGTTCTCATTTTGCAACTCCCACTGAATTACTAGAACTAGACATTGAAAAATCAATGGCTGTTAATATCACTTTTTAAAAGTAAAATATCACTTTCAATTTTTTTGCTTCCAATAAAGAAAATACCACTACCTATGATATATTCATGAGAAACTACAAAAAAATCAATGGTGAAGGGAAATAGGGAAAACAACAATAGACTAATGACCAAAGAGATGAAAAGTTAATCATCCAAACTACAAGGGCATAGGAATGTAATAACCATCTAACACATCCATCTTGAGTTGTTTGCAGCATCTTCATTTCTCAGGGATGCTATTTTAATCTAGGTCCTACAGAACTCAGAGCGTGAGCCAAGTTTAAAAGCAACATTTTATTTCATAAATTTAAGCCCAGACTAGTGAGAATGAGGGAAAAAAACGGAAGCAAGTTAAGAAAATATTTTCAGTATTTTGTTGCAAAAATTTATAGTACTGGGTCATTGCTTCCTCATAAACCATAAGTACAAACAGCAAGTCACTCAAAATTTGTTTGCTAGACACATGGGACTTTTAAAGAGGAATTGAGAAGAAGCTGTCCCTTGCAGTGGTCCATTAGAGAGATAAAAGGAAGTGATTTACCTACAGAGCTCTTTTTATCTCTTGGTTCCAACTTGCCAATGATCATTCCATGGGAAACTAACTTCTTCCCACATTTGGTTGTCTTATCTAGCCTTTCATGGGACTCTTAGGAAGGAAACATGACCTCAGGTCTAATAGTGGAGTCATGACCCAGTGTGGATGGGGTGATGACCATGAGAGAAAAACAGAGGCACTGGATGAAATCTGTGAAGAAGCACAAGGTTTGGTCCAATACAAATCCCAACCTGTGTCTCCTCAAATAAATTAACACTTGTGTCTTAACTAGTTTTCCAGCAAAAAACAACAAAAAACAATTAAAGATCCTATGCCATAGGTCCAAGCCCCCTTTCCTGTCTAAACTTTCTCTGTAAGTAAACACATCCAATTCCACTGTTTCAACTGGCTTCCAAATGTATAACCTCCACCACATGTCTTTCCTGAGTATCAGACATGCCTAATGCTCATGAAATAATTCACATGAAGTAATTCCCCCAGTGCCTCCCAAACTTACTAAGTTCAAGACAGACCTCTTGATTCATTTTGCTCTTTTCAGCCACCATCCTGAAATACTGCAGTACACATTTGATAAACTTCTCTACTCCCACACTAGTTTTCTACTCAATCATTCTCGGTAAAGCAGCTAGAATGATCTTTATTTTGAATATTAATTTCTTATTTAGCACCCTCTGACAGTGGTAATAGCTACAACTTACTGATGTCTTATTTCATGCCAGGCAAATTAAAAAATGTTTTATATGATTTTTTAAAGTCAATCTTCTCAACAAACACAAGAGCAGAAATTATTATTATCATCTCTATTTTAAAGATGAGGAAACCAAAAAAAGAGATATTAAGTAACTAGCCCAAAGTTACAGAATTCCATACTTGGAAAAGCTAGAATTTGAACTATTTTCTCAACCACTATTCAATTCTCTCTAATGGCTTCCTATTGCTTTCAGAATTAAAACTTCCTAGTATGCCTTTAACATTGTACATGATCTAGCTTTCACCTCTCTCTCAAATTACCTCTGATTAGGCTTCTTGCCCTAAACTGCAATCATGCTTCTCATTCTTCTGTTCTTTGAACATATAAAGCACAAACTGGCCAGGTACACTTGCTGCCATTTCCACCTGGTATCCTTTTCACTGAAAAAAATGGCTAATTTTCACCTTCAAAATCTAAGTTCATTTGTCTCTTCAGGGATTCTTTCTCCTACTAACTCAGGTACTTTCTCTTACATCATCCTATTCACTTCCTTCATAGCACTTACCACAGCCTGAATATATATTTACTTCATTATTTGTTTGTTGAATGTATATTCCTTCAGGGTAGATACTTTATATTTTTATTATTGTTGAATTCCTCAATATTACATCCAGTGTTTGATACAGTCAGACTTAAACCTAAATATTGTTGAGTTAATAAAGGTATAGTTACAGCTTATATGAAATAGAAAAAATAATGATAGAAATATATCAAGAAGCATCCCCCAAAACTATAAATATGCCTTTCCACAAAAGTGTGCCTGGATAATACATAATGAAAATGTAAATGATATTTACATCTGCAGTTAAGCAGTTTACTACTAATAAAGATTTTCTAAAGGAAAACTGTGAAGAAAATTATGAAAAATGGAGACATATTAAAGTATGGATACTAGTATATAATTTTCTCCATGGAGGGCATGGTAAGTCTAGGAAATTGTACACTTAAAAGAAAAATGTATATATCTTAAATTATAATTTATTTTTATCTGATCCTGCTTCTCCCAGATTTCTTTTTTTTTTTTTTTAAGATTTTATTTATTTATTCATGAGAGACAGAGAGAAGCAGAGGGAGAAGCAGGCCCCCAAGGAGCAGGGAGCCCGATGCGGGACTCGATCCCAGGACTCTGGTATAACGACCTGAGCCGAAGGCAGACACTTAACCGTCTGAGCCACCCAGGCGCCCCTTCTCCCAAATTTCTTATATAATTGATACAATTCTAATTTTTTCCATATTCTAAGACTCTCATTTTCTAAAAGGATATTTGTACTCTTTTCAAATCTTATCTTTGTATCTTGCCTTAGAAAAATGAAAAACAAAATAGGATCTATCAAAATTGCCTAGGATTTACTTTCAAAAAGGCATATTTAGAGTATAGTGTATCTTTTAAACCTGTAGATTAAGACAGTAAAAAAGTAAATTTTCTTGGGGCGCCTGGGTGGCTCAGTCAGTTAAGCATTTGCCTCTTGATTTCAGCTCAGGTCATGATCTCAGGTCCTGGGATTGAGCCCCTGTCAGGCTCCCAGCCCAGCATGGAATCTGTTTGTCTCCCTTTCCCTATGCCCCTCTCCCTACTCTTGCTCTTTCTCTCTCTAATAAATAAATAAATCTTTAAAAAAAAAAAGAAAAAGTAAATTTTCTTTAAGAACACATAATTAAAATACAGTGTCAATTCCTCTATCAGAATATTGTCTAGAGAAGTCTTTCAAACTGGCCTAACAAAACCGGCTCCAATAAACAACACTTCCTAAGTGCAGGGGCATTAAAGAAAGGTCAATAAATATATCATAAATCTCTAAAAGTCTATAAAGTAAAAAATATATGTAAATAAATGGCAACTAAATATGTAGTTCAAAAGTAAATTGAGGAGATTCTCAATTAATATATGGTAATGGTGTCATTGTTCACAAATCTCTCCAAATCTCAACATAAAAATAGGTATAACAATGAGATAGTCAAAAACCCAAACCCATGGACAAGATTTATGATGAAACTTGGAATATCCACTAATGTCAAAATACAAAGAGAGATTTGAATGACACCAACAGTCCCAAGACCTGCATGACATCAATGTCTATATGGGATTAAGCAGAGGGAAAAAATAGGGCATCTATAAATCTGAAAACAGAAAAAGCCCCTCTATAGGCAAAGATAGTCTTTGAAAGCATGTTAGGCCAGATAATGGGAGAAGAGCAGCTGACAGTGGGAGGGGTTTGGCCCATTCCAATAGCAAGTAAGTTTCATAGGTCTATAGTCTGCAGTGGTGGATGCAGTCTAGCCCTCAAAGACTTGCTAAACTGACCTGACAAGATTTCCTGCTAATATATGACCTCACACCAAAGAGGAAACAACTCTGAGTGGAGTAGGATAGGTGCAATAGAGATGAAGAAAAAAGAAGGACCAGGAAAAAGTAGAGGTAGACAAAAAAGTCCAGGTCTCAAGAAAGTCAATACTCTAACATAACAGGAAAAACACAGAAGAGGCAGTTGTGAACTTTGCAAAGTATTTTGAACCACACCTCCTTCAAAAAGTTAAGGAAAAGAGGGTGCCTGGGTGGCTCAATCGGTTAAGCATCTGCCTTCGGCTCTGGTCATGATCCTGGGGTCCTGGGATCGAGTCCCACAGCAGGCTCCCTGCTCAGCTCCCTGCTTCTCCCTCTCCCTCTGCTGCTCTCTCTCTCTGTCAAATAATTAAATAAAATCTTAAAAAAAAAAAGTTAAGGAAAACAAATTTCACATTAAAATAATACGCAAAAGAGAACTACTGAGTCAAACCCCATACAAAGGCAAAGTAGAAAAAGGTACAGAATGACATCTCTAAAATGCTAGATAGACATCTTATAGAAGAGATAAATTGGTAATATTTTATATTAAACTAAACTGTTACTAAAATAATTTAAGCCATGAAAGAATAACACATTAGAAATAGAAATACTTAAAAAAAAAGAACTAGAAATGCTCAATGAATAAGGTAATGGAGCTCAGGTAACAAGTTGAATTTAAAAAAAAGAATTATTATTTTTTTAAATTTTATTTCATTATGTTATATTAGTCACCATACATTACATCCTTAGTTTCTGATGTAGTGTTCCATGATTCATTTTGTGTATAACACCCAGTGCTCCATGCAGAAGATGCCCTCCTTAATACCCATCACCAGGCTAACCCATCCCCTCACCCCCCTCCCCTCTAGAACCCTCAGTTTGTTTCTCAGAGTCCATAGTCTCTCATGGTTCGTCTCCCCCTCCGATTCCCCCCCTTCATTTTTCCCTTCCTACTATCTTCTTTTTTTTTTAAACTAAACTAGAAGGAATGTAAGAACATAAAAGTTACAGATTATGCCTTAAGAAAAATAGATTTAAAAGAGAAACAGTTAAAAAATAAGGACAGAGAAGAGTTTAAAATGATTCAAGAAAAATAAATAAACATCAAGTAGGCAAAAAATATCCAACATACAGGTAATAGGAATTTCTAAAAAAGAAACCCATCTTTGGCCAGTGTGAGCTTCTTCTCAGATGAATGTTATACTCTTTGAATATATAGTCCCAAATCAGCAATTAAAAAAAAAAATTTAAACTACATCTGAAAGAAGTACGTTGTGTTTCTAGGATCATGATCCCTAGAAAAACCATCACCAAGGCACATTTTAGTGACTATTACCTACAATGGAAAGAAGACCAAATTTTCATCAAGTATTTTGACAATAATGCCAAGCCAGGAGAAACAATGATCAGAACAATAGCAACAAGTAACCCTACTACCCATATTTCCCAGTTAAATATTCCACAGCAGTTTTGTCTATATTTGTTATATTTAAATCTCTATCTTTGGGGGTGGTGCCTGGGTGGCACAGTCAGTTAAGCTCCCAGTTCTTGGTTTCAGCTCAGGTCATAATGTGAGATCAAGCCCCATAGGCTGGGTGCGCAGCCTGTTTAAGATTCTGTCTCTCAAAAAAAAAAAAAAAAAAAAAGATTCTGTCTCTCTCCCATAGGCTTCGCCCCCCCCCCCACCTAAAGAAAAATAAAATAAATAAATAAATCTCTATCTTTGGTGAAATCTTTATCATTGATTATCACTTTCATTCTATATGTTCAATGTATGGGTCTCTTGCTTAATTACAATCATATTTTTATAATTACTACAACACATTTTATTTTGTTATCAAGGTTACCCGATATATAGCAATAAATAATCTCACATATTGAAATTTAAAATGGCATCAGAAAAACTGTTGAACATTGTTGTCAATTATATATGTTGCAGACACCTTCTCCTAGGTTTTTGCTTGTTTGCATCTCCAAATGGTGCCTTTGGATGAATATAATTCTACACTTTAGTGTAGTCTAATTTATCAGTATTTTCATTAATATTGAAATGTTTCCATTTAAACATATGGTGAAGTTAGAGAAAATAGAAAAAAATGCAAATACAACCTAAGAAAGTAAAGTTTGACCAATGAAATGAGATTAAGGTAGAACACACAGTATTTTTGAGACATGATTACAGAAAAATAAGCAAAATTATCTTTATAGAAACCATGACAAGAATATACAAAGGGAAAACCTAGATTTGATAAAAGCCTTCATACTTGTATAGTTTGTGAAAAAGTTCACGACAGTACAATTGAAAACAAAATCTACAAGATTTTTTCCCACCATAGGTAGAAATTTGGGAATAAAATTTGTGCTAACATAATTGATCATAATATTTAAAAAAAAACTTAGGAAATCATGATTTTTAATCTGTTAGTCACCATGTCATCCACTATATCCCAACATCTGCACCCTAATTAGGAAAATTTAAAAAGAACAAGTAGTTCCCAGGGAGTAATAAAAATAAGAATTATCATTTAGTGATCATCTATTATGCTGAAAACTATACTATACTATACTAAACTATACGTGCCCTCCTTAATACCCATCATCGGGCTAACCTATCCCCCCACCCCCCTCCCCTCTAAAACCCTCAGTTTGTTTCTCAGAGTCCACAGTCTTTTATTTAGTGCTTGCAATACTCTGCATACTCCATTTGGGCTTTTAGTAAAGATAGAGAAATTAAGAGAAAAAAATTAAAAGCAAAAGACGGTCCTTTATCTTAAGAAGTTTACAATATAATGGGAGAACAGCACCAGAATTAATACTGAATATGGATTAAAGAAAGTAGAAAAAATAATAAAGGAAATCAATAAAAACATACAAATATGCTACTTAAGCAACTTTAAGTAGCAACAGTTCCCCAAAATAAAATTCTGAAAGAAACTAAAGTGACAAAGGGTTGGATGAGTCCTTTGTTGGAATATTTACACATTTCAGATTTGCTTGAGGGAAAAACCTTTCACTCCAATAAGGTACCAGAAAGCGGAGAGGGGGAAGCCAAGAGCCCCAGCCCAGTATCACTCACATAAGATTTTGATATCCACTTTTAGAACCAAAGGGCAAAGAATGCAATTCATTATGTAACCCAAAAAGACCTTTAAGGAGAAAAGGGAAGAGGAATGGTGAAGTATTAAAAAAGAAGCTAAAAATGGATGACATACCAAAGGAGTTGGCAAAAGGAAAAGGTCGGTGACAGTCTCATGGGAGAGACCCCACCTACTACAGAAGAGCCAGGCGCTAGCTAATCATGACTCTGGGTAGGTCTGACCCTTGGGAGGAGGGCTTGGAGGAGAAAAAAACACATAGCTCAGTAAATCCAGTCAGGAGGTTGGAAATGCAACCCATATTCTAGCTAAAGTATTAATTAAAGCATTTCAGCCCCAAATACCAAACCAGAAAAGGTAAATTTGAACTACACTGCTCTTTAAAAAAAACAAAACTTGTTTTTCCCAGTATATGCCCAAATATAGGCACTAATATAATTCCTTACTTTCCAAAAAATACATTTTTGCTCACCTTCATTGTGTAAATATTTAGGGTATAAATGAATTGGGTAAATATCTATTTTAATATTTTACACATACATATTATCCTCCCATATAATAGATGAATTTTGATTTTAATGAAATAATTGCATACAATTCTTTATGTTCTTTCTGCATGACTGTCTTGCCAAAAACAAACTATTTTCATTGGAATTGTACTGAATCACAGAACTGTATAGAAAAAGTTTTCACATTTTTCTTTTTTTTTTTTAAAGATTTTATTTATTTATTTATTTGACAGAGAAAGAGAGCACAAGCAGGGGGAGCTGCAGGCAGAGGGAGAAGGAGAAGCAGGCCCCCCACCAAGTAGGAAGTCCAGTGCTGGGCTGGATCCCAGGACCCTGGGATCATGACCTGAGCTGAAGGCAAATGCTTAACGAACTGAGCCACCCAGGCGCCCCTTCACATTTTTCATATTGAAACTTTTAATACACAAATATGGTATATCTATTTAGGTGTTTTGAATGTCCTTCAGTAAAATTTTATCATTTTCTCATCTTCACCTAATTATTTGACAGATTTTAAAGTTTAGTTTTCATTCATTTCACTTTTTTCACAATTTGCTACTATTCAATTGATTTTTATGTTGATTTTGTACATAGGAAAAATCACCAAACCCTCTAATCATCAAACCCTCTAATTTGTGCATACCTTCTTTAGAATTTATTAGTAGATAACAATGACATTGCTTTCTATACACTCTTTAAAAAAAAATTCATAACAATCACATTTGACACTGAAGTTATGGGATCATTTCCCCTGGATAATTACTAAATCTAGGTTAGATTTCTTCACTGCCTTTTTTAAACTATTTTTCTTACATTGATTCAAATCTAGGACTGATTGAGGTCATTTCAAGCATATATCTTTCCCAATTTTGCATGGAATTTAATCAAAGTCACTTCCATTCTCTTAAGGGACAGGCTGGAAAAATCCAAGGACGCTTTTAACACCCACACCATTTCAAAGGTAGGTTTGCTTCTTGGCCTTGGGAATAAATGGAGAGTCCTTTGGAGGTTCTGTCTCCTCTGCTTCTTTCTTTCCTTTTTTTTTCCTTATTTTTTATTTAATTTTTTAAACTTTTAATTCCAGTATAATTAAATACAGTGTTAAATTATTTTCAGGTGCTCCTCTTTTTCTTTCTTCATGTGTGTTTCACACGGTTTGCTCCCTCAGATGGGTTCTTCTCCACAGTCCTCATGGTAGAAAACAAAGCCCCAAAAGATCAAAGGTTTTCATTTTTTTTCTCATCAACCACACATTGAGACATCCTACACTAGAAATACCAAGTCCAAATATTTTGCAGGAAAGTCACATTAGTCAAATTTAGTTAGTCCAAATTTAGAAATTTGGATGCTTAACTATGGACCAATCCAATCTAGTCCAAATTTGATTAAGACACAGGATAGTGTGTTTGACTCAGACCACTCAGCTGGGGGCTGGGGGAGAGCATCACATTTCAAGGTAGCAGTTTCCTCTGCAATTTTTTAAACCCACACAGACTCCCACAGGCTTCTTCTTCTTTTTTTTTTAAATTTTTTAAAAATTTTATTATGTTATGTTAATCACCATACATTACATCATTAGTTTTCGATGTAGTGTTCCATGATTCATTGTTTGCGTATAACACCCAGTGCTCCATTCAATACGTGCCCTCTTTAATACCCATCACCAGGTTAACCCATCCCCTACCCCCTTCCCCTCTGGAACCCTCAGTTTGTTTCTCAGAGTCCATAGTCTCTCATGGTTCATCTCCCATAGGCTTCTTTACCAGAACAAACCTGAATAAGTTGCATATACATATTTTAAGTTTATATCTCGACTTAAGCATATTTCTTTTCAGTATTAATCTGTTATCTTCTATTGCTTCAAGGTTTATAGGCAATATTTAGATATAGTCCAACATTGTTGTTAATATGCACAAGAGACTGTTTTCACCAATATGTTTTGTTGCATATTTTTTTAGCTTCTGCTGCTTGGGGAAAGTATTTGTTTAAAACTCACTTGTCTATGAATCCTAACATATACAAAGACAGGATCTTTTGGTTAGCCTCGAAACATTAGATTACATAGCAGTTCCTTTTGTTATAGTACTGCACTTGGAAGAAATACCAGTTCAGGAAAGCAGCAACAAGGTGTATCTCTCAAGGGCACTTCCGAGTTACTCTAGATGCAATAGTTTGATCACAAAGTCTGTTTCCAGGGAACACAATCTAAGCCACAGAAGTCTATTTACAGTCTACAGTAAAGCTTTCCAAATCTTCTTATCCTCTATAAATGGAGATCTTTCACTTCAAGAGTCACCCTCACCCCCTGCAGTCTCTCTTTCCTCGTTCCAAACTCTTCCATTCCCTAGTCCAAACCACTGTACCATTTGTCTTTGTGGTCTGCCCTTCCTAAGTTAGATTTCTCAGAAGGAGACTTTGAGACAAAGATTCACATGAGAGTGATTTATTAGCAAGGGTTCTCAACATGGGAGGGTAGAAATTGCTCTGGAAAGGGAAAGAAGCCAAGGAAGGGTGCAATCTGGGGCAGAGTTCCATGAAGGATCACTTTGGCTCAATCCCACAGTTAGCTCTGCAGCCAATCTGGGGTAAGATAGCTGGACTATTTACAGACTGCATCATCACTGGTTAAGGGCTAAGCAAGGGAAGATGGCAATTCCTAGGCACTTCTGTCCTCCACATGAACAAACAAAATAATTTCCATCAGCCTGAGGGCAACTCTCCACAGAGCCCCAAGGACTGGTGTGAAAGCACACAGGGAGTCCGGGACCATGAAAATGGTAAAAGATCCAAGAGGATATGAGAAGAATACAAATGAGCTACAGATCTAGCCCTTTCTCTTCCACCTGCAAACTGGTATCTTTTCCAAACCAAATACAGTTCTCTAGGATTCTTTGTTTGTCTCTCATCTATTATGCTACTTCTGCCCAATAAAGCCTGGAAACTCAACAGATGCAGATTCTCACTAGTGAAAAAGAGTTCTGTTTTCCTTACTGTTAGAAAGGGATAAAACTTTTTAAAATCACATTTATGTAAACCAGTGTGTTCAATAAAGTTTTTGATTAACTGGAAACTCAGTAAGTATATAAGTGAAAAGAAAAAGAGGTATTATGTTCTAGTCAATTCAGGGTGAAAGCAAACAGAAATGTATGACAGCCTTGATTAGCTACTTGTAACAGAGTAACACATTTTGATTTGGATTATTCAAATAATTACTTAGAATTTCCATATAAATTTCTTTTATAACCTTAGTCCTAGTATATGAATGCATCTACCCCAACCTTAAAAAAGAATAATAGAGTAGTAATGAAGAGTAAAGACTAGCAATGAAAAGTTACAGAAAAAATTAATTAATTTGAAGTGAAACTCAGCTTCCACAATACTAGAGGACACCATTCAGTTTTGCATGCCAGTTTTTCTTTTGAAAAGAGGAAAAACATAATAAAATAATAATTTTAAAATACTTAAAAGGAGCTAAGATAAAAATTGTTTTCCTTTAATGATGACAGCATGGTTAAAAACAGCTCCTCTTTTCTATGCACCTCCTCAAAATATTCTACTACATAAAACCTGGAATCTTACTTCTATTTAAAAGGTAAAGTGAAAACATTTTTTAACACTACACAGAAAAAGAAAGCAAGAGTGTAATTCTTAATGTGATATTCCAAGTTTATTATTGAAGAAAATTTCAGCCACCTGAATTCTAGTATAGTTTCTGCCACTAACTAGTCACGTGACCTTGGACAAGTCATTTAATGCTCAGTTTTCTCAATATGATGAGTTGGACTTGACGGCATTAAAGATCATTTTCAAGACTATAAAGGGGTGGCTGGGTGGCTCAGTCAGTTAAGCATCTGCCTTCAGCTCAGGACATGATCCCAGGGTCCTGGGATTGAGCCCCATGTTGAGCCCCACATTGAGCCTCACATCCAGCCCCACATCCGGCTCCACGCTCAGCAGGAGTCTGCTTCTCCCTCTCATACTCTCTCTCTCTCTCCAATAAAGAAATAAAAAATCTTTAAAAAAAAAAAGACTATAAAGAATATGAAATATTATATGGCTATTACACTATGAGTCTGATTTTTAATCTAGGAATAAATAAATACTTAGGAATTTTAAAAAATCAAAAGTTTCTGTTCTTTAGTATTGGTGTATGGAAGAACATTACTTATTTTGTAAAAGATTTTGCTATTACACAAAATACTCATGCATGTTTCTTTTGGATCTCACCTTATGAAAATTACATTTGTTACACAAAGAAACAAGTTTGACTAATTTAAATGTAAATTTGCCTTTTAGAACAAATGACCTTACGTGGCTTACTAAACTACCATATTCAGCAAAATTAACTTAGAATGAATTTTAACTGTGAAAGTAACATCCATCTTCAGTGGATTAAGCTCTGCTATACTCAGAATAGCCAAAAATATGTTACTGGTGAAATGATAATTTCAAAAGCAGAATTTTAAAAAAATTATTGGTGGGGCACCTGGGTGGGTCAGTCCATTGAGCATCTGACTCTTGATTTCGACTCAGTTCACGATCTCAGGGTCGTTGAGACTGAGCCCTGCATCGGGCTCCACACTCAGCGCAGAGTCTGCTTGAGATTCTCTCCTTCTCTCTCTGCCCCTCCCTGTGGTCACTTGCTCTCTCTCTAAAATAAATAGATAAAATCTTTTTAAAAAAATTAATGGCAATATTCTGTTTAATGTCAAAAGGAGATAACTCTAAATTGGGGATTAAACCAAGTACATTACTTTATACTTACACTTCATTCTTCCAGTTCCTCAATATTTAACTAGGTTTCTGTAAAGGTTAATTTTATGTGTCAATTTGACTGGGCCATGGAGTGTCTTAGAAGGTATTTGTCAAACATTATTCTGGGTGTTTCTGTGAGGGTGGTTTTGGATGAGGTTAATATTTGAATCCAATCAGTTAAAGGCCTGAGTAGAGTAATATGCTGACCCTCCCCTCAGTAACAGAGAACTCTTCCTGCCCAGTGACCTCTGAACTGGACGTCACCTCTCCTTGCTTCTACAGCAGTTTCCAGCCTTCATGCTAGAATTGGGACATTGCCTCTGCAGATTCTGGACTTGTCAGCCTCCAGAACTACATGAGCCAATTTCTTATTATAATTCTCTTTATATGGAAATATAGATATTGATATCCTATTGATTTTGTTTTTCTGGAGAACCATGACTAACACAATTGCTATTATAAATGACATATTGGTTCCTTTATATATATTGTTTTAATTTTGAATTTGAAAAACTAGAAATTCACAAGAAGTTGAAAAGGTAGCACAGAGAAGTCCTCTGTACCTTTCACTCAGTTTCCCCCAATGTTTGTGTCTTACATATTTATGGTACAATATCAAAACTAGCATTTTAGGTCATTTTGTCACATATACAGATTCATGTAAACACATGTGACCACAAACGTCATCAAAATATGGAATTCTTCCATTACCACAAAGATTTCTCTTGTACTATCCCCCCCCTTTTTTTTTTACAAACATAGGCTATATTGGGGGAAGACAGATGGGGGGCAGGAATGGGGTCAGTCTTCCTTCAGGCTCCTGAACATGGTGGCCAGCACACTCTGGTGCTCCAGCTGCCCCTCGTTGGGCTCCAGGTCCATCTCATCCTTGGTCCTCGTCCTCACCCAGCTCAAGCTCCTCCGGGTTGGCTTGCTGTCCCAGCTCAGTCAGCTCCTCACAAATAGGATCTTGCTCTGGGCCCAGCTTTATTTCACCATCTCTGGCCCCTAGCAACAGCTAATCCATTTTGCATCTTTATAATTTTGTCATTTCAAAAGAGCTATACAATGAAATCAAATTATATGTGATCTTTTGTGACTGGCTTTTTTCACTCAACACCATACTCTTGAGATTCATCCAAGTTGTTGCGTGTATCAGTAGTTTATTGTTTTTTATTTCTAAGCAGTATCCATGGTGTGGATGTACCACAATTTCTCTAATGAGTCACCTACTGAAGGACTTTTTAGATGTCTCCAGTTTCTGATTATTACAAATAAAGCTGCTATGAACAACTATGTTTATGTCTTTATATAGACGTAAGTTTCCTTTTCTCTGAGGTAAATGTCTACTAGTAAAATTTTGGGGTTGTATGGTAAGTACATGCATAGTTTTTAAAAACTTTCAAACTGTTTTCCAAAGTGGTGGCTATAACATTATACACTCCCACCGGCAATGTATCAGTGATCCAATTTCTCCACATTCTCCCTGGTATTTGGTACTTGTAACTATTTCTATTTTAATTTTTGTAATAGGTGTGTGGTGACATCTTATAGTCTTAATTTGCCTTCTTCCTAATAGCTAGAGAGGTCACATACATTTGTCAACTGTATATCCTCTTCAGTGAAATAAATCTTCTTGTTTTGGGCCCATTTTGTATGTATGTTGTCTTTCTAGTTAAGTTTTGAGTTATTTTAACTCTAGATTTGAGTCCTTTGTCAGATTATGTGGTCTACAAACATTAATGCCAATGAGTAGTTTTTGTTTTCACCCTTTTAATAAAGTCTCTCAGAGAGCACAAGTTTATGATTTTAATATAGTCTAATTTATATTTTTTATGGACTGTGCTTTTGATGCCATGCTTAAAAACTCACTATGCCTCAGGTTCACAGACTTTGTCAGATGTTACCTTCTAAAAGTTTTATAATTTTACTTTTTGTGTTTATATCTAGGATCCATTCTTTGGTAAAAAGGTGTGAAGTTTAGATTACGGTTCTTTTTCTTTCTTTCCTATAGATATCCAATTATTTCAACTCCATTTGTTGAAAATACTAGCCTTTTTCCACTTCATTGCTTTTGCACCTTGGTCAAAAATTAGCAGGAAATGCTTTAATGGGGCTATGTCTGGGTTTTCTATTCTATTCCAAAGACCTATGTGTCTATTCCTCCACCAATACAACATAGCCTTGATTGCTGTAACTACATAATGTCTTGAAACTGATAAATTGATAACTTCAATTTTAACTTTCTCTTTCAAACTTATTTTAGCTACCCTAGTTCCTTTGTCTTCCTGTATAAATTTTAGAATAACTTTTTTCTACATCTACAATGAATATTATTCCGATTTTTGGCAGGAATTATGTTAAGCTGGTATATCAATTTGGGGAGATCTTCAGATCTTTATATATTGAGTATTCCAATCCATGAACACAGCAAAGTTCTTCATTTATTTAGATCTTCTTTAATTTTTTTATCATCACATTTGATAGTTATCAGTGCTCAAGTCATGTTTATTACACATTTCATTTTGGGGGGCAACTGTAAATGATACTATATTTTTTATTTCAGTTTCCACATGTTCACTCTTAGAATATAAAAATACAGTTGCTGTGTTTATGATATATCCTGTGACCTTGTATTTGAATCCTCTGGATTTTCTACGTAGAAAATCATGTCATCTACAAATAGAAACATTGTATTTCTTTTTTCTGACCTATATGCCTTTTATTGCCTTTTCTTGCTTTATTGTCCTGGCTAGAACTTCCAGTAATATGTTGAATAGCAGTATTGAAAGCACACATCCATGTCTTATTCCCAGTCTTCAGGGAAAGCACGGAGTCTTTCACCACTAAGTATAAATGTTAGTTTTAATTTCTTTATGCTTTTATTAAGAAAGTTCTCCTCTCTTACTCTGCTGAGACTTTTTATCACGAATGGGTGATGAAGGTTGCCAAATGCTCTTACATATCATGTGATGCATCTTTAGCCTGTTAATATGGATTACATTGATTGATTTTCAAATACTGAATCATATTTGCATCTATGAAATGAAATTCATTTGGTCATGGTGCTTAATTCTTTTTACATGCTGCTGAATTCTATTTGCTAATATTGTGTTAAGTTTTACATCTATGTTTTTGAGGAATATTGATCTGTAATTTTCTTTCTGTGGTACTATATTTAGATTTGGTATCAGGATAATACTAGCTTCATAAAATGAAAATTATTCCCTCTTCTTTAAGTTTTTGGAAAAGATTGGATAGAATAGGTGTTAATTCTACTTTAAATGTTTGGTAGAATTTTACAGGGAAATCATCAAGGCCTGGAAATTTATTTTTTAAGAGGTTTAAAGAGTACAAAATATTCTGAGGTTGTATGGTGGCGTCTAAAAGATGTTTGTATGTTTGAAAAACAAATACATCTTCTATTGTCTTCTATTTTCAAGCTATTTTGCCACACGCTCAGACCACTTCGGAAACCATTTTCTATCAATATAGGACAAGGTTGGAATAACCAGAAAGTTAACAGACAGAGATTCAGTCATGATGATGTTTTGTTTGTTTACAGATTTTGTATTTATAACACAGAGTACAGCTCTAGGTGAGCTGGAGAGAGACACAGAGACAAAGAGAGACAGAGAGATAGAAACTCTACTAGGAAAAAGCAAATCTTGGTGATTTGCTTTTATAAGTATTATAAAAGTAAACTAGTATTATAAAAGTAAACTACTAGTATTATAAAAGTAAACTAGCCTATAATAAATAATTTTAACTAAAATTTTTAAACATAAGCATAGTTTAAAAAACTTTAGATAAATAAATTTTAGCACATGTTTATAATTGAGTACTCTATTAGCTATGACTATGCCATCCAAAAAACTTTTATAAAAACAGGATGAAATATTTTTAATTAAATATAAGCACAGTATATGGAATCTTAAAAAAGCAATAATACTTGCACACCATCCATTAGGTAATGTTCTTTCAAGTATTTTTTTTAAAGTTTATTTATTTTTTTAAGTAATCTCGATATCCAACATGGGGCTCGAACTCACAACCCTGAGATCAAGAGTCTGATGCTCTTCCAACAGAGCTAGCCAGGTGCCCCTCAGGGATATTTCTGGTAGAAAAAAACTTATTATTAGGCTTTTCCCGAAAGAATAAAAAGTAAACTTAGTTAAAATGATCTATATGCACATACTTTCAACTCACCATTTCTCAGTGGAACAATTCTGCTTAGTTAACTGTTTTAAAGAGATTAACAATTTCAAGCAAAATAAGGATTCTACTTAAAAGTGTTTTACAAAAATAGCTGTTCCCCAATGCAATTATTATATGAAATGTAGAGGAAAAAACAAGCAGTCCTACTAAATTTTAATAATAGTGCTCTCTCTGGCTTCAAAACAAGTTTAAAACCATGGCCCAGCATAGCTGAGGACAGCTGACGCAGTATATATAAGAATATCCCTGAGCTCATAGTGCACTTAATCACAGGTGACAAAGGAACTCAAAGTGGAAATGTGAGTCCTGCCGTTCAAAACAACCATGGTATTAGAAGAATACAGCATGCTTCTATCAGCCCTACACATATAAAAGCATAAAAGGAAGATACCGGAAATAGATTCATCTCAATTTGTGCAAGTTGACAAATTCTATAGCAAAATGCCAACTAAGCCAACGTAAATTGTGTTTGGTGGGGCCCGAGGAGGGTGGAGGACTTCATGGCTGACATCTTCAAGTATCTACCAAGGGGATAAGAATGCGAATAAGCATAAACTGTTATTTGTAATGTATTTAACTTAGTTTATTTTTCATTTCTAACATCTGTGGTGTCAGGATAGCTGAGTAGTCCAAGCACCATATTCTGATAAGACTTACTGAAAAGAAATAATGTGACAGGAATGTGTAAAAGGAATTATTTCCTGGTTTAGAGAGAGGAAGCAGAAAACGGATAAATGGGAAGTACTTCTAGGCGCTTCTAAGAATCCCTTCTTTTCACACAAGAAGTCTAAACAACAGAATTCCCTGGGGATAATAATTGAGCCAGTTTTACCTAGTATTTTATAAAGATCTCCAATTCTTCCAAATAATATTAAACTTTCCAGGCAATCAAATGCCACACTCATGGGATTAGCATGCGGATTAATGTAAAAAATTCTGAGTGGGTACAAAAATAGTAGCTGATTTTCAATCTTTTATGTTTGACATATTTATTCCAAAATCTACTTACAACAAATTGGGTTCCAAAGAAAGACTAAACCAAAGAACTACATTTTGAAGTTCAGAGTGTTGACTAAAAACATCAGAGTAGAAGCGTTTCCTAAATGCCTACAGTGGAAAATCAGTAATGCTAGCTACAGTAAACAAGTTTGTTAGAAGAAAAACAAAACTGCTAATGTACCCATTGTACGAAGCCAATATTTGTTCATGCTTGGAAATCTCTGTACAGTTCTGGCTACTGATCCTCAAAAAAGCCAAGCTTTTCAAGGAACAGTCCTATTTTATCTAGTTCCCTGACATACTACATCTATTCATTCATTTTGTCCCTGAAAGGAAGAAAATAGTAGAGCTAGAGTCAAACCAAGCATATATTGCACCACAGAAGTATATGAAGTGAGTTTCACTTAGAGAAAAAAAAGTTAAAGTCACCTAAGAAATGGTGTGTGTTGTTGCTGTTGCTCTCACTGCCGGTGGTAGTAGTGGTGTTTGGCTTGGTTCGGCCTTTTTTTTATTCATCCTTTTATGGAATCTTACCACCCAAGTAGGTGACAAGGAAAAACAGTATTTACCTTTGGGGAAAATAATTCTGAGGTAACATCTTCCTGATGAAGACTCTCCTGCTCCGTGAACGATCCCACTCTGCTCATGAGAAGACATGAGTGACCGATAAGACCAGCTCCCCACTAGACCTTAGGTACAAATTCATTTCCATTTCTCTTGGCACATTATTACTTGGCTTCACTTCTATTTGTCTCTTCTGCCTGTTATTACCAAGTGTGAGATTAAGGGTCTGAGTGGAAGGAAAAGAAGCCTGGAACCCTGATCCTATATTTCAGGTAGGATTAAGACTTAGGATGGAAAGAGAAATCAGTTTACCACACAGAGATTGGAAGCCAAATCTCAAGCTAGTAATTCAGTAATGTTTCTGGCTTTTTCTACTCACATCTCTCCTCTGTGACACCGAGGCAGCTATAAGCAGCTGGTTAAGATTCTATCTCAAATATAGTTTCACGTCCTTAGGAATAAGAAAAAGACAAATGAAAAGAACTTCTCTGCTGCAAAAGACAATCTAAGATAAAATGACAGAAGACTTTATAATTGTACTAGTTCTGATGTGGTCAATATAAAACACTAAAGAGAAAAGCTCAACCTCTAGTAGGTTTTGAAAGCCAAAATAGCTTTAAGCAATAAGAGTCATATCAGTATTAGTTAATTTTATTTTATTCCAAGGCAAGATCTGAGGGTGTTACTGTCAAGAGAGTCAGCATCTAACTAAAGAGAGTTGTTTAGTGACTGTGGTTCACTTTATTGCCAGTTAAGCAGCCAGTGGCCATGCTGTAATTAGGATCTTGACTGACCACCCCTGGACAGGAAATGATCAGGTTGGAAATTGGTGAAGTCAATACAGGAAATCCACCCTTGCTTTCAAAAATAATTCAATCAATTATAATTGTTCCACATTCTCATCTCATCACTCATATCACTTATACCGGAAACTTCCTAAACTCTGAGGCAAAAATAAATAATTTATAATGTTGGAAATACTGAACATCTTTTTGATGATTCTTAAACTCAAGAAGCTACAACTTGGATGAGGAGACAAGATTAACAGGCATGAAATAGGAGTAAATAAAATGCAAAACGGTTCTGCTCTGATATAGAACTGGTAAAAGCCAGCTGGCCAGTCCGTGCTGCTGCAAAGACTTGACTGTAAATAGAGGAGTAGAAAAGGGAAAAAAAATGTGGATTTCTTAAAGTCAACAACATTTGACTATAAAACACATTATCTAATAATAGTTATTAATCAGGACTTTTTACATATATCAGAGGTATACTGTGGTATCTTATGTAAAGGCTGTCAAATAAAGGCTGAACCATCAAACCATGGCAATTGCAGAGGGGAGGTGCATTGGAGGCTTAGGGAAAATAGAAAACATGGCTCAGTTATCATTGCTTTTTTGTCCTTGGAATAATGAAGATCAAGCCTCTTAGCAGGTTTGATGATTATAATACAAAAGTGTCTATATTTGCTATACTGTGCGATGTATCTCTGAGACTTATTTACTACTATTTGTAGGTTTGTACCGTTGAACAACATCTGATAGAGGACCTACCTAACTATGGCTACAATGGCAATCCTATAATAATATATAAATGTATCAAATCAACATATCATACACCTTAAATTAACACAATGTTATGTGTCAAATATATTTGAATCAACAAAGAAAACAGAACTCAAGTGCCACCAATAGTCAGTTTCTCCCTCTCTCCTTCCCTCCCTCTCTCTCTCTCTCTTCTCAGCTCCCCAGCTGTTGTTAGAAAAAGGAATTCAGGACCAAATTGGACTAACTTAACCTGATCTGAGTCAGATTAGAGGAGCAAATAAAAATAACACTCCCGTGTACATGGAGGGACATATAAAATGCCATCCTATGAAGTAGGTTCCAAAATAAAAAAAGGCCATTCAAAGAGAAAGTTAAGGATTCTCAGTAAATAAAACAATATAATGTCCACCTTTGGGGAATAACAAAATCTACCAAATTAAACATTCCAATCAATTGTATAGCATACTTTAGATGTCAGAAAATATTAAAATGTCCAAAATACATACATCTTAGATTTTAACCAACTGAGCCATCCAGGCATCCTTTTTTTTTTTTTAAGATTTTATTTATTTGAGAGAATACAACCTAGATTTGAAAAGATATATTCACACTAAAGTTTGAGAAGCACTGAGAGTATTCAGAAACAAAAAAAGAAGAAATAACACTTTAACTGCAGGGTGCCTGGGTGGCTCAGTTGGTTAAGCGACTGCCTTCGGCTCAGGTCATGATCCTGGAGTCCCTGGATCGAGTCCCTCATCGGGCTCCCTGCTAGGCAGGGAGTCTGCTTCTCCCTCTGACCCTAACCCCTCTCATGTGCTCTCTCTCATTCTCTCTCTCTCAAATAAATAAATAAAATCTTTAAAAAAAAAACAAAAAGACTTAAACTGTAACACGTGAAAGATGGTACAATTTGCCTTTGAGCTAAAAGAATAGGTAAATCCAATAAAGAAAAAAAAGTACAGAAAGCAGTATATTTTATTCAAAGGGCACTGAAGGAAACTTTCAGAATAAATCTGTTGCTCCTCTTTTTTTTTTTTTTTTTTAGCTGATAATGTGCTTCATAGCTAAGAGTAACCCCCAATGGAAATTAGAGGTAGTAAATTTGGAATTGGAAAATGTGCTGACTCTATTGTTTACTTGTTTTGTGTACTAATTAGTTAGCTAATTTCTTGGGTTGTCAAAACTGATTACTGAAAAAGTACTACCCATTACTTGAGTGAGATTGAAATAAAAACTGATATAATTATCAAAGTGGATCAGAGTACTAATACTGAAAGAGAATAATACATCTCAAAAACTGCCAAAAGAATAGAATGAGTGACAGAAACAGAAAACTGCCATATATTAAGCTGGGTTTTTTTCCTCCTAAACATTAGAAATGTTAAGTATCCTCAAATATAGCACCTTCTTAGGTGGGAATTTTCCAAGAAATATTCAGTTTGTTCGTGTAAAATCAGTGCAGATGTCAAACATCTGATGGTGGAAAAGCAAGATTATATTTAGCTTTAACTCAGATGTTTTTGGAGAATTGGATTTATGTTTACTTACAAAGACATATGTTCACTTTGAATGTTAGTGTGTTGATGAGAAGAGAAGAGAAATATTTTAAGGTAACAATCATAAATGCAACAGGAATTGAAAACAAATAACATTTGTTGCTAAAATCCCAAAGATTATTCAATTCAAACAAGCTAATATGCATGGAACTATATATTACTCAATAGTTTAACTGCCTCTAGAAAAACTGAGAATATATAAAATAAAATACATCTCTTAGGGGCACCGAAGGTGGCTGATTCAGTTAAGCTTCTGACTTTAGCTCAGGTCAAGATCTCTCTCCTCAGCAGGGAGTCAGCTTCTCCCTCTCTCCCAACCTTTCCCCCTTCCCCTGCTCCTCCCCCTGCTTGTGCGTGCTTGTGAGCTCTCTCTCTCTCTCATAAATAAATAAAACCTTAAAAAAATACATCTCTTAGTTTTACCAAGATAGTCTAATATAAAATAGTGTAGAAATAAGCTTAATTGACTTTAATTCAGAGTATATATTTCTGCATTGTACATCTAACTAGACCATTTATGTATCATTCAATCTGTCACAAAAATTATTTTCATTCCTATTTAGTTCCCAGCTAGCCAGTGAGTAAACTACATTAGCATGTCAAAAGTTGACATTTTCAAAATAAGTTCCTTATTATAATGAAAAACTGAACTTATATGATAAACATAAAACTTTTTTGTTGCAATTTCAAGACTGCTGAAAAAACTGCCATTTCCCCAAATCAATCTCTACATGTTTGTTGGTATCTATACTTCCTAGATAGGAGTTTATATCCTTCAGCTCAGGATTTTGATACCATTAGAATTAAAACCCACTTGGAAAGGGGAATATTTTGAGAAATTATCAGGTAAATATCCTTTTGGATTAGAATAACTATTATCAAAAACTCAAAAGATAACAAGTGTTGACGAGGATATGGAGAATGGGAACACTTATACACGGCTGGTAGGAACGTAAATGGGCATAGTCATTATGTGACACAGTATGGAGGTTCCTCAAAAAATTTAAAAGTAAAACTACCATGTGATCCAGCAATCCCATTTCTGGTTATACATCCAAAGGAAATGAAATCTGTATCTTCAAGAGCTCTATGTACTCCTATATTCACTGCGGTATTTTTCAAAATAACCAAGATATGGAAACAACCCAAATGTCCATGAATGATGAAGAAAATTTGGTGTGTGTGTATATATATATATACATATATGTATGTATGTATTTATTTATTTATTTGTTTATTTATTTATTTATAATGGAATATTATTCAGCCTTTAAAAAGAAGGAAATCCTGCCATCTGCAACAACATGGGTGAACTTAACGACATTATGCCAAATGAAAGTAAGCCAGACATAGAAAGATAAATACCTCATGATCTCACTTATATGTGGAATCTAAAATAGTTCAACTCAGAGAGAAGAATGGTGGTTGGTGGGGTGGGGGAGTAGGTGGAATGAGGAGATATTGGTCAAAGGGTAAAAAGTTTCAGTTATCCAAGATGAATGAGCTCTGGAGATCTAATATACAGCATCGTGACTACAGTTATTAGTATTGTATAACTGAAATTCATTAAAAAGATAGATCTCAAATCTTCTCTACACACACACACACACACACACAGAGGCAACTATGTAGAAGTGATGTTATTTAGCTTGGTTGTAGTTCTTTTCACAATGTATAAATACATAAAAACATCAAGTGGCACATCTTAAGTCTACACAATTTTTATATGTCAAACGTATCTAAATAAATTTATTTTAGAAAAAATACTATAATTTGAATGGGAAATAGCATGAAGATTCTGGGATGTAATATGGAAAGAAGGAAAGCTTGGGCAGGAATGAGGAGTAACTTCTGAGAGGACGTCCAAAGCCTTATTCAATACCCACATGGGACTTTGATGAATCTTAGGAAACAAGTTGAGAAAAATAAAGCAAGTTGCCAAAGACTAAGGGTATTTACAAGTTTTAAAGATGTGTTTATTTATTTATTTATTTGAGAGAGAGAGTGCATGTGAGTGGAAGGGCAGAGGGAGAGGGAGACGCAGACCCCACTGAGTGGAGAGCCCAATGCAGGGCTCGATTTCATGACCCTGAGATCATGACCTGAGCCAAAATCAAGAGC
Source organism: Mirounga leonina (assembly GCF_011800145.1). NCBI lineage: Eukaryota > Metazoa > Chordata > Mammalia > Carnivora > Phocidae > Mirounga > Mirounga leonina. Next base: position 229,010 of record NW_023270971.1, read on the forward strand.
CGGATGCTCAACCGACTGAGACACCAGGTGCCTGTAGGGGTATGTTACAAGTTTTAAAACAGTCGGAACAATCACACTTAAATGATACATTGTTTAGGACTATGCATCTGTGGTAAAAGTATTTTCAGAAGAAAAAAATAAATAAAATTTAGATTTGTGGTTATCTGAAGGAAGCTGGCAGAGCCCATAGGTAGTGTTAATGTTATGGCCAATGTAATTAATCTTAAATTGGAAGATGGATTCCCAGGTGTTTAATTTCATTCTTCATAATTTACATATCTGTTCCATACACTCTTTCATATGCATCAAAAATTATTAACATTTGAAAGGAGCATACAAGGCAAATACTGTCATGTTCATCCATCGCTGAGGACTGGTGCGGGTTAAAGAAGGCTAATTGTATGTATAGGTACTGAAAAGAAGTCACATACTATCTTGACTGTTTTCCCCCCCATGAATAAATCAGTTCCTGGGCTGCATGCACGGGGACAAGAGATGGTGCCACAACAAGGCTGGGAAAGCTGTCTGGAAAATAAGCATGATAAGAACTCTGAGCTGAGCTCTCTGACCCACCAACAACAGAAACAGATGAACAAGCTAAAGCTGGACATACAGATTTAGTTGAAAGGCACAACTCATCCTGGTGAACAATGGTAGAGCAAGGCAGTAGTTAATTCAAGTAAACAGTCAAGTTGCGAAAAGAAATATATATATGCAATTTCAAAAGCTAAAAAAGTCAATCTGTCAATGGAATGACAAGATAAACCACAGACTGGGAGAAAATACTGACAAAAGAATGATATAGGACTATTATCCAAAATATACAAAGAACTTGTAAAACTCAGCAGTAAGAAAATGAATCACCCAATTTTAAAAATGGGCAAAAGATCTGACCAGACAACTCACCAAAGAAGATAGATAGTTGGTAAATAAGCATATGAAAAGATGTCCAACATCACATGTCATTTAAAAATTGCAAATTAAAACAATGAGATAACACTACACACCTATTTGAAAGGCAAAAATCCAAAATATTGACAATTTCAAATGTTAGTGAGGATGTGAAACGACAAGAAGTCTCACTCATTGCTGGTAGGAATGCAAATGATTCAGCTACTTTGGAAAACAGTGTGGCCATTTCTAACAAAACTAAATATACTCATATAAGATATAGAAATCACACTCCTTGGTACTTAAACAAATGAGTTGAGAACTTATGTCTACACAAAAACCTGCACATAGATGTTTATAGCACCTTTATTCATAATTGCCAAAACTTGAAAGCAATCAAGAAGTCTTTAAGTGGGAGAATGGATAAACTGTGACACATCCAGACAATGGATGTATGGAATAATAGAATGCAATATTATATTGGAATATTATTTAATGCTAAAAAGCAATGAGCTATGAAGTCATGAAAAGACACAGAGGAAATTTTAATGCATATTACTAAGTAAAAGAAGTCAATCTGAAAATACAACACAATGCATTAATCCAACTATATAACATTCTGGGAAAGGCAAAACTATAGAGATGGTAAAGAGATCAGTGGGTGCCAGGAGTTGGCAGGAAGGGCGGGGGGGATGAATTGGCAGAACACAGGGAATTTTTAGGGCAGTGAAATGACTTTGTATGATACTCTAATGGTAGATACATGTCATTATACATTTGTCAAAACCCATGTGAGGGCGCCTGAGTGGCTCAGTCAGTTAAGCGTCTGCCTTTGGCTCAGGTCATGATACCAAGGTCCTGGGACTGAGTCCCATATCAGGCTTCCTGCTCCACAGGGAGTCAGCTTCTCCTCTGCCCCTCCCCCCCACTCATTTTCTCTCTCTCTCCCCCCTCTCTCTCTCATAAATAAAATCTTTAAAAAAAAAATGTGATGTGGTTACACCAAGAGTGAACCCTAATATAATGTGTGGACTTTAGTTGATAAAAATATGTTGATGTAAGCTCATCAACTGTAATAAATGTACCACTCTCGGAGGCAAGTTGCTAGTAGGGTATGTTGTCTATGTGGAGTCAGGGAGTATATGGAGACTCTCTGTACTTTCCACTCAATTTTGTTGTGACCTAAAACTGCTCTAATAAATTAAATCTTTTTTTTAAATTAACCTGAAAGGCTTAGGAAGTTCTAGGAAATCAGAAAATAGAGAATGAGAGTATGTTTGGCCTCAGAAACACAGAAAGGCAATCTGCACAGAAGATTCAGGTAAAAGTAGGTTTTAATACTAAGTCAACATTTTATCCAGCAGGGAAACAAATTTTAGTCTGTAAAGAACCATAAAGAGCATCTATATGACAAACAGAAAAACAACTGCAAATTAAAAACTATTTTAACATGCAAACTACAACTAATAAAAGTTACACAATTTCTCCTTATCTTGATCACTAAAACCATGTATTTCCTCTGCTTAAAAAGCTCAACTCACTACAATTTATTAAAACTATCGGGGCACCTGGGTGGCTCAGTCATTAAGCGTCTGCCTTCGGCTCAGGTCATGATCCCAGGGTCCTGGGATCGAACCCCGCATCGGGCTCCTTGCTCAGCGGGAAGCCTGCTTCTCCCTCTCCCATTTCCCCTGCTTGTGTTCTCTCTCTCACTGTGTCTCTCTCTGTCAAATAAATAAATAAAATCTTTAAAATAAATAAATAAATAAAATAAAACTATCAGTTATGTAATCAGATTTATTCTATGTTTAAAATATAATTCAATAATTAATTGGGCTCAAGTAAAAATTATGTGGGTATAAATAAAGGTAGATGCAGACCCAATGAGCATTTTCCTTTAAAAAAAAAAAAAAAAGTATCTGGGCTTGAAAAAGTAAGATTCCATAGAATAGTGCTCAGAAATTCAAAGATTTGAATAGCTAGTACTAATTAACCTTTTAATATTGCCATTATAATATGCATTCAAAAGCAGCATCTACTGGATTTGAGCAGTTTGTTAGAGGAGTATGAGAACAAATGTCAAACCCCTTCCAGGATAGGGCAATTCTTGTGATCAGGTTCATCTCAGAGATCTTAATTGCTGCAGGTTTGCTCTGAATGAGAATGAACCTTCCAATATAGAATTTTGGATACCCTGTCAGTATAAGAGAGTAGACTTGCTACAGTCAGACCAACAACAGAAAGTATCAGGAAAGTTCTTTTCAAATGATGATTTGAATATAAAATTATGGGATACCACTTGCTTCATAGCTTTACCTGCTTGATGACAGATCATCAGCCTTAAGAAAGACCGAAACACTGTCTTTTATAAGAGGTCACATTTGAGCATGACATTGTTTTTCAGAATTGCTTTGTGGCCCCATATCTTTGCATAATTGCCAAAACTTGAAAGCAACCAAGAAGTCTTTAAGTAGCAGAATGGATAAACTGTGATACATCCAGACAACGGAATATTATTTAAAGCTAAAAAGAAATGAGCTATCAGGAGCGTCTGGGTGGCTCAGTCCTTAAGCGTCTGCCTTCAGCTCAGGTCATGATCCCAGGGTCCTGGGATCGAGCCCGCATCAGGCTCCCTGCTCCGCTGGAAGCCTGCTTCTCCCTCTCCCACTCCCCCTGCTTGTGTTCCCTCTCTCGCTGTGTCTCTCTCTGTCAAATAAGTACATAAAATCTTTAAAAAAAAAAAAGAAAGAAATGAGCTATCAAGTCATGAAAAGACATGGAGGAAACTTTGAGCTCTTCCCCAAAAGCGTCTCTGCTTCTGCTGCTTACTTACTCCGTGGGTCTATTTAAAATCTCCTGGAAAATCAGTAAGCCTTTGATTTTCTTTATCGGGTCTTCCTGGTAGACTAAGAAATGTACTGGTATTTGCAAATAACCCAATCAAGGATTACAATAAAGTATTTATTTTGAATAGAGGTTTGCTGTAACATTCTATGCTTTTATAATTGCCATGTTTACCCTCAGTTATCAAAACCAGAGGACCGAACATGAAAGAATATGCTGCTACCAACTGAGGCAGCACTGTGCTCAGCAACACAGTCCACAGAGCCAACTTCTGCTCTTGTTGCGGACAGTTTCTACCTGAAAAAAAGATAGTAAGTATACTGTCCATCTTTTGACTTTTATAAAAATATCACCATTTGTTAAAATAGCAATATTTTAGCAACACTCTCAAAAGCAGTCTAAAATACGATACTTCAAGAGCCAAGATGAAGGAAACAATTGCAACTGGCTGTCTGTAGGAGCTGTTTAGGATCACAGCTGTAGTAAGTGGCTGTCTCAGTTCTTGACTCTAAATCTACGCTTTTGGCCAACATAGGGACTCGGTCCGAGAAATCCTCTTCTTCACAGCCTGTGGCTGCAGGTCTTACTTTCCTCAAACACATTTTCCCCCTTTCCAAAATGAAACAATTTGAATGAGACACTAATACATATGCATGCAAGGCCACAAAGAGCATAAAACCTGTCATGATTAATTCTCTCAGTAACTACACTCTTTCTCCATAGACTTTATTCTTTTACAACAATGAAGTAACCAATGCTTAAGTTAAGGCAGATAGAGTAATGGTCACTCCACTCATACTGTGGAGTATGGTTTGGATTAAAATACATATCCTAGGATAGAAATCATCCAGGAAACTTGCAATAAGTGAATGAGTGAACTATTTGCTTTTTTTTTTAATTTTATTTATTTATTTTAGAGAGCAAGAGAGAGCATGTGCAGGGGAGGGGCAGAGGGATGAACTATGTTTTTTATAGAGCTAGGTTCTTAAATGGTGAGATTACAGGTGGTGTAAATATCACTGCAAAACTGTAGTATGTCCATTCTCCTAACAATGAGTCAGTGGTCTTTTCCAGCCTGTGTGGTGTGCTAGACCAGCGCTTTTTGAATACTAATGTGCATGTATAAGGTCCTAGATGATTTTAACTGCCCCTGGCTATTTCAACAACTGCGACTGGAGATTTCAATATGCCACTCTCAATAAGTGATAGAATAACTAAATAGAACATCAGTAAAGGTGACTTGAACAATTCTATCAAACAAATAAACATACTGGAATTTATGGGACACAACACCTAGTGACTGTAGACTACACATTCTTTTCAGGTACATACAAAACAGTCCCTAATACAGACATAACTGGGCTATAAAATAAGCTTCAATGAATTTCAAAAAACTGAAATAATACGAATCAAGCTTCTGATCAAAACAGGATTCAATTAGAGCCTCACAAAAGAAAATGTGCAAAATCAGAAATACTTGGCAATGAAACAGCAGACTTCTAACTAGCCCACTGCCAAAAAAATTGCAAAGAAATTTTAAAATATTTTGAACTGAATGAAAATAAAACCAAACATATCAAAATTTATGGGATGCAACTAAAGAGGTGTTTACAGGGAAATTTACAGTTTGAAACACCTATATCAGAAAGAAAATTTCCAAATATTAATCTCATTTTCCACCTTAAGAAAACAGGCTCAAGGGAAATTTTGGGGGTGATGAAAATGCTTTAAAACTGGATGTTGATGGGGCTCAGTTGGTTAAGCGTCTACCTTCGGCTCAGGTCATGATCTCAGGGTGCTGGACTCGAGTCCTGCATCAGCATCATCGGCTCCCCGCTCTGTAGGGAGTCTGCTTCTCCCTCTGCCTGCCGCTCTCCCCTGCTTGTATGCTCTCTCTCCTCCCTCTCTCTGTCAAATAAATAAATATCTTTAAAAAAAAAAAAACTTAAAAAAATAAATAAATAAAACAGGATGCTGGTGATTTCTGTACAACTCTAAAAATTTGCTAAAAATCATCGACTTGTATATTTAAAATGGGGGATTTTTATGGTATGTAAACTATTGTTCAATAAAGCTGTTAAAATACTTCTCTGCTGGAAAGAGAAGCACTGAGGTATTGATGTATGAATACGAAGCCATCTTAGATGTCCAGCCCAGCCATCAGATGACTCCAGCCCAGCTGCCAAGACTGCTAATACATGACTATCTCAAGAATAGAACTTATGACATTGAGACAGTTTGTTAAGCAGCAGTGGATAAGCAGAGCAAGGTATCTTAGGTTCTAAGATTCTGAGTGTGTCCACACCCTCCGTAGTCAGTCATGTGGTAGCAAGTCTCACCACTCAGCATTTTTCGCTCTATCTCATTTTTCTTTTCTCCCTTTCCTTTCTCTCTGCCTTAACTGCAACATCATCATTGTAATGAGGTATCATTTTCCGGTACAATCCATTCTGTTGCTGACTCTATAGTGAATCAGAAGTCTAAAAAATGTAACTACAGACTGCATGATACACTCTTTTGAAAAACACATATCCAATACCATATTTCTCTTATCTAAAAGACTTTTCCCCCAAACACCTGGAACTTCCTACATTGAAGGGGAACCCACACTGGCACCTGCCATCAGAACTAGGGGCTGGGGATGTGGCTGCAGTGAACAAATCCCTGACAGGGCATGGTGTGGGCTGCAGGAATGTGACCTCCCTCAGATACAACTTTGTTTGTCTTTCCCTGTTTTCACTAACCACCCCCTTCCAAGAGAGCAGTGTAAATGGGTGGTAATATATGAGAAATGTTTATTTGCTTGCAGCTGCCAAATGTCTTTCAGTTAATAAATGAATCTATATAATATATATATTCACAGACAGTATTATGCATGATTCACCTTTTAAACCTGAATATATAAGAAGAGTTTATAAGAAATGAAAATAACATCTTCTAGAATTCTCAGCTATGTGGTTTTAAAAAAATCTAGATTCATATACTACAACTTTCTGTGGTAAAATGTATTAACCTTAGATAGCTAAATAATGTCCCAATACTAAAATTTTGACACTTTTAAGAAAAAAAAATCTGGCAAATTAGTCCCAAAATACTACTCCATAAAATATTAAATAATTTTTTAACAAAACTTTTATCACAATTAAGGAAATCATGTTCAAAATTAGGGTCAAATTTATTTTAATCATATCATTCTCTCTAAGCACACTAGATTCTAAAAATGAGATTTTTCCTTTTTTTAAAATATGAAGTCACTTCTAAGAGACAGAACTAAATGTCTTGGGATTTATTAGTGTTTTCCAGCCCATTCTAATCTACAAATCACCTGTGAATGTGTTAGAACTTGTCATTAAACTATCTACTAATATAATTACCTTTCCCTCTTTCTCCCTACCTGATATCGCTATAGTACATCTTTAAATATAGCATACTGGGGCGCCTGGGTGGCTCAGTTGGTTAAGCGTCCGACTCTTGATTTCAGCTCAGGTCATGATCCCAGGGTGTGAGATCCAGCTCCACGCTGGGCTCTGTGCTGGGCATGGAGCCTGCTGAAGATTCTCTCTCTCCATCTGCCTTCCTCACCCCATCACCACATGCACATGTACGCACCATCTCTCTCTCAAAAAAAAAAAAAAATATTTTAAATATAGCATACTGTCTAAGGTCCATTAGATGACTACTGCCCAGAGTGATAATAGATATTCATGACACTGGCCCTAGGACTCCTTCTAAGTCCCCCAAGAGAGAGAAAATTATATTCTGACTAGTTTTAATGCTATGTGTGTTTCTATTAAACAGAAAAATAATGCATTATTTTATATATTTGTCAGCTCCTTGTAAGTAGAAATTAAGACTGGCATTCCTTTTCATCCTTACCTTATCAACATTACTTCACTAATAGTGTTCTTTGAACATACACAGAATGGGTATTGAAACTTTTAGGAAGTTAAACTGTCTAAAAGTGTCATTGGCCACTTTTCTTCTTTTCTCATCATGTCACATGAATGCTGTTGAAAGAGATCACAAATGGTCTGAAGATATCCGTAATACCCAAATTAGTGAGGCCATTTCTTTGCAATAACTAAAAGTATACCACAGAATGTATTGTAATATTTCATTTATTTTCAAATGGGGCTGTTTACTTATACAGATTATTGATACAGAATAAGGTATAAGGATCTCTTACAGGACATGGGACCTAAGTTTGGACAGACTACTCTCCAAGACTGAAAATCACTCTAAAATGAGAAACCAGTCACTCTCATAGTAACTCATGTTTAGAGATGGTTTGTAAAGACAGTGTTGTTGGCTGAAATGAAATTTCTCAGAGTCTCCATCAAGAAGATCAAGTTACAAGTTATAAGATGCAACGAATATAACATGTTAATGTAAAGAAATTAGTTATTCATTTATATTGTAACCTAACTGACTTAAAGATGATCCAAAGGGCAAGTTCAGGCCAGTGTCTCCTCAGCTCACAGGGTCTCTGCCCTGTGGAAAGCAGAATCGAGGCTCCCTTTTCAGACAGAAGCCACAAAGAAAAGGGAATATGAAGGTAGCAGAACCAGATCCACTGTCCACTAATATTACCCAGCTCTCTTTCCACTGGTTTTGAATCCACCAAGCCACCTTTTTTGCATTTGACACATAAGTTTTCTTTCTAGGATAGAATGTGCTGACCAGCTGTATTTCCTTCCTTTTGGCAGATCTATTTCTAATTATGAATTAATGAACTAGCCTTCTGGGTTATCAGGAGTCTCTTATGAGTTTCATTAGCATTAGTCAGTTCCCCTGAGTCATATCAAGTCTGTGTTTAATGATGGGATTGAGTTTCTGGCCTTGCAAAGCTGAAAATCTAGTCTCCAAGGACCACCAACCCCACTAAGGTATCACTATGCCTGAATTTCCAACTGGCCTTTTAACATGGCTCTTTAAATGAAAAAATAAGTATTTCAAAAGGAGGTAATTTCTTTTAAAAAGCTTAGAAAATACAAGCTACCTAAGAGGGTAGGTAGGCAAATCCTAAGGGAGAGTCCCTCTAAGTTCTATTTTGGTCCTCTCACTTGGCTGGTCTGAAAGTGCAGAGTGAAGCACAAATCTAAGCATTTATCCACTGAATCTGATCAACCCAGATATTTAGATCTCAGTCAAATCAGGTCACAAAACCTGCATGTCTGCAACTATGAGAAGGTTGGGGTGGTCACTACTTACCTTATTAGACACTTACAACTGTCCGCCTTATCTGCCTAGCTAGACAAAAACTTACTCCCTTTGGTAACTAGAGCCAAACGTTTAAAATTACAAGAGAAACTTTAGAAAATGGCCATCTGTTCTTTCAAATCCAGGTCAATATGGAGATTCTTCAAATGCCCAAGACAAAAAAAAATGGCTAATCACATAAACCATTATTTAGAATACACACTGTCACATTAAAAATTTAAAGACTGTGGTACGTTCTATATATGTGGAAGCTTGTGAGAGCAGCTTCATACTAGAGACTGACTTGTTTTAGGAAATAAACATTTTCATATTTCTAGATTGGGGAAGTATCAGAATTTCCAAAATAATGGCATACATGATCATATGTGCTTACTGCAGGAAAAAAAAAATATGTATGTCACACATTGATCTTCATAATCTCATCAAAACAACATTTTTTTTTCCAGTAGAAAACCTATCAATCTCTCTTCCTAATTATTCCCTGTGGTGTGTTCTCTGACAGAGATATATTCTCTGAGAGTAAAGAACAGGACCAAAGTCTGCTGCTTGCCTTCTGAAATCGATTGTGGTCAAGACTGGGATGTGTTGCTACCCAATGAACAAGATCTGGACAGCAACAAAGCAGTGTAGATGTTTGCCACAATTGTAGACAAAAACTAGTGTTAAGCCTTTGGAGACCACTGTTTCAACAGTAAAACAAGATACACATTATTTTCTCAGCAACCCAAGAGGCATAAAAACCAACTGGACATACTGAATGTAGTGTGAGCTCTTGTCTACATTTCAAAGAAAATTCTGTTTCATAGGCTTACTAGAGCTTACTCTCTGAAAGGCTGGCTGAAAAATATGTTAAATAACCATAATAATATGGAAAATAATACTACCTTATTGGAAGCACTATTTATTTACAAATTATATTTTGAATAAAGCTGGAAAATACAATGGTAATATATGTTTGAAATAATCATTTAAAATTCCCTTCTCTCTTAAAATTGCTTTAGCTAGTCAGGGTCTTTGTGGTTCCAAATGAATTTTAGGATTTTTTTTTTCTATTTTTGGGCAAAATGACATTGGAATTTTGAGAGATTGCATTGAATGTGTAGATTACTTTGCATATTATAGACATTTTAACAATGTTAATCCCTCCAATCTATGAACACAAGGTATCTTTCCAACTATTTGTGTCTTCCTTAATCTCTTTCATCAAAATTTTATAATTTTCAGTGTACAGATATTTCACCTTCTTGGTTAACTTTTTTTCCTAAGTATTTCATTCTTTTAGATGCTATAAAAGGGATTAATTGTTTTCTTCATTTCCTTTTCAGACAGTCCATAGTATATAGAAACACAATTGATTTCTATATGTTGGTTTTATATTCTGCAACTTTACTGAATTCATATATCAGTTCCAACAGTTTTTTGGGTGTAGTCTTTAGGGTTTTCTATATATAAGATCATGTCAGGCTAGGACTTTCACTACTATGTTGAATAGAAACGGTGAGAGCATGCATTCTTGTCTTGCTTCTGATCTTAGATGAAAAGCTTTTAGCTTTTCACCATTAAGTATGAAATTAGTTATTGGCTTGTCATATAAGTCTTTATTATGCTGAGGTACATTCTAGCTATATCTAATTTGTTGAAGAGTTTTTACCATGAAAGGATGTTGAATTTTATCAAATGTTTTTCTGCGCCTATTAAGACAATTTTTATCCTTCATTTTACTAATGTGATATATTATTATACTGACCAAGACAGCAAATCTGGATCCATTATCCCTTACTGATTTCAAACTATTTTACGAAGCTATAGTAATGAAACGGTATGCTTGTGTCATAAAAACAGACACATGGATCAATGAAACAGAAATAGAGACCCCAGAATAAATTCATGCATATTTGGTCAACTAATATTTGACAAAGGTTCCAAGAATACACAATGGGAAAAGGAAAGTCTCTTTGACAAATAATGCTAGGAAAACTGGATAGTCATATGCAAAAGGATGAAACTGGACCCCTATCTTACACTATACACAAATATCAACTCACAATACGTTAAAGTCTTAAATGTAAAGCCTGAAGCCATAAAACCCCTAGAAGTAAACATAGGAGAAAATCTCTTTGACATTTGTCATGGCAATAATTTTTTGGATTTGATATCAAAAGCTAAGGCAAGAAAAGCAAAAATAAACAAGAGGGACTACATCAAACTAAAAAGTTTCTGCACAGAAAAGGAAAATAATCAACAAGATGAAAAGGGAACCTAAAAATGGAGAAAATATTTGCAAACCATATATTTGATAAGGGGTTAATACCTAAATATATAAGAAATTCATAAACTCAATAGCAAAAAACAAATAACTTGATCAAAAATAGGCAAAGGACCCAAATAAACATTTTCCAAAAAAAGATATACAAATGGCCAACAGATATATAAAAGGCGCTCAACATTACTGATCATCAAGGAAGTGCACATCAAAACCACAATGAGGTATAACTATACACCTGTTCAAGAATGTCTATTACCAAAAAGAGATTATAAATGTTGGAGAAGATATAGAGAAAAAAGGACCCTTATATGCTGTTGGTGGGAATGTACATAGGTACAGCCATATGGAAAACAGTTTGGAAGTTTCTCAAAAAAATTAAAAAGAAAACTACCATATGGATATTAAAAATTAAAAAGAAAACTACCAGCAATCCCATTTTTGGGTGTATATCCAAAGGAAATGAAATCACTATCTTGAAGAAACATCTGCACCCCCCACCATGTTTGTTGCCACATTTTTTAATAATAGCCAAGACATGGAAACAACCTAAGTGTTGACAGATGAATGGGAAAATGTGATATACATACATAGTGATAGATAGATAGATAGATAGATAGATAGATAGATAGATAGATATGTATATAAAACATATATTTACACACAAAGTAGAATATTATTCAGCCTTTAAAAAAAAAAGGAGGGAAATCTTGCCATTTGCAACATGGATGAGCTTGGAGGCCATTATGCTAAATGAAATAAGTCAGACAGAGAAAAATAAATACTGTATGGTATTATCTGTATGTGGAAACTGAAAAAAAAAAATTAAATCAGAAAGTAGAAAGATTGCCAGGCATTGCAGGACAGTAGAGAAGCTGGGCAAAAGATTAAACTTTCAGTTATAAGATGAGTAAGTTCTGAGGATCTCATGTACAGCATAGTGACTACAGTTAATACTGTACTGTAAACTTGAAATTTGTTGAGAGCAAGTCTCATAGAAAAAAGAGTAATAACATGTGATGTGAGAAATGCGTTTAATAACTTGAATGTGAGAATCGTTTCACAATATGAATATTAAATCATCACATTGTACACTATATATTTTGTAATTTTATTTGTCAAATGAACAACAGAGCTGCAAAAATAAATAAAATAAAATTCCCTTCTCTGATTATCAGGGTACATTTTTCTGAGCCTTAGAATAGTCAATGCTAAATCTAAATCTCCTTTCTTCGTGGGGATGATGTTGAATCAGGTCAAGTGGGATAAGAGGATTATAGATGTATTTCTGATATCTTTATGGATTTAGCAATGTGGCCTTAATCATTTTGAGTTGCATAAATCAAGATAAGAATTATTGGGTAAGAGTGTGCACATGACATTAAGAACAAACAAAACTGTCTGATAGTATTATATGATTTATTAAATACACACATGTATATGGTCCTCCTAACCCAAATGTAAGGTATTCATAAAAATAAATCAGTAGAGATTTCAGTGCACTAAAAGTTACAAATGCTTCATTTAGCGTGTAAAATGCAAAGGAACTATGTACTGTTAGTTTGATGACACAGCCATTATTTAGGTAATTTAAGCAGCAAGAAGAGATGTCTAACCAAGGGGAAAAAATTAACTATTTCTTTAATTTAATAGGAAAACATTACTAAAAACAATGAAGATTGGGAATATTGCTCTTATTGTGTAAAGTGTGAATTGATGGCCTCCTCACTACATGAAAAATGATGGCCAGGAGTTCCTATTATAGTCCTCTTCTGACTATAGCAACTTTTATGATGGAAAGTGATCCCTGGATTTGCATTGAAGACAGTGAAGATGCACTGCCCCCAGGTGTCTGTACTAGAATTTACTGGATTAAGAAAAACATTATTATTTGCAAGAGGCAACAGTCTCTTAAGAAGGAAACATCTGAATTGTGTTGAGAATACCAACTATCTTAAATCAGGTACCAAAGAAATTAAAAAAAAAAACAAAAAAAAACTCTAATACTCCTGGGACTTTTTATCTGTGCACCAAATTATATATTTGAAGCAATACATATAAAGCTAATTATTCAAAAATTAGGCCAAAAATAATGTATAGTGCCTTTTTCAAATGTGTAATATCACATTTTCCTCAATGCTTTTACATGTGCATTACAGTACCTGATTTCATTTTACCATTTGGAATCAGGAAACCGGCAAAATGAGTCAGAACATGTTCCAAAGCGGGAATAGCATTGTATAGCATTTTAAGTACATATTCAAATGCTAATATCCAAAACTATTATTTCATAACACAGACCCATAGAAAATGGAAAATTCCACCTACATTTTAGTCCCCAGAAAAAGCCACTACTGCACCCACTCCTTGTAAGGACATGCAAGTATGACAATAATTGCAAAATTTTGCCAACCCACTTATTTTTTCTTAAAAGGCAACTCACATAAACTATAAAAAGTTTACAGAAGTAAAATTAATGAAATTTAACTTTTAAAATTGCAAATGTGTCAAAAAGTTGTTAATCCTGGATACATACGCAGGTACGTTGAGAAAGACCATATAGTCCTTGTGTGTATGGTTCACTTAGTGACCTGAATTTGGAATAGAACAGACCTGATCTTCTACCTAGACTGATATAAGTGCAACATTTGACCATGGTCAGGATACGTCAGAAAATGTCCCCACATCAACTGGTTTCAATCCAGAACTCTACTTCAATCTCTCAGGTTTGAATTTTCTTAGGACTGCCAAGAAAAAAAATCTAAAATCTCTTGCTCAAGAGAAAAACAAAAAAGTTTGTCTCACAGTCACATTATACAACTATTTACTGAGTGCTTAAAATGCACTGAAGTCTCTAGTTGCTTCTTCATATTATTTTAACTTGGGATCTGCAGGCTCCTCAATTAAAAGATATGAATTTTAACAATTTCCTTATTTATCTCATAAAGTTGTCAGGACCAACTAGTTAAAAAGTAATAAAAATGAGAAATCCAATAAGTATGAGGTTATATCCAAATAAAAAATGGCCATACTGAGAGGACCCAAAGCTCTCCCCTTCTGGGGAAATTTCCAAATGTAATTCAGAAAGCCTACGTGGGCTTTCTCAACTCAAACTTCTGTTCAATAAAATAACATAGAAACCATCGTAAGTAACCCAAGAGAAAAATACACCATGATTATGAAAGGTAAATCACAAAACTATACAAATAGCCAAAACTGTAAGAAAATGGTGTTGAAGAAACCAGAGAAATGCAAACCAAATCAAGATGAGCTACCTACATTTTTGTTTTGTTTTTGTTTCCCACAGCACAAGGGCCCGTGCTGGTAAAGGTACGGCACCTTGCAAAGAGATAAAGGCTTTTCTTTTTTCAAGAGCAGTTAGATAATACCAATTAAAACTTAAATATATGTAACCTTCGTTAGAACAATTCCACTACCAGGAATATCTTCAAAACTATTATAAAAGGATGCTTGATGCAGCATGGTTTGTTGAAGTGAAAGTCAGAAACAACCTAAATATCCATTAGTAGAGGAAAGCTTCTAACTCATACATCGGAATATGCTACCAAAGATGAAAATAAAAAACTTCATATATGAAGATATCTCTAAGAAATATTATCAATGTTTGAAAAATGAAAGAAAATCATGGGGAAATAGATTATAAGAACATGCAGGGGCGCCTGGGTGGCTCAGTCGTTTAGCGTCTGCCTTCGGCTCAGGTCATGATCCAGGGTCCTGGGATCGAGCCCCGCATCGGGCTCCCTGCTCGGCGGAGAGCCTGCTTCTTCCTCTCCCACTCCCCCTGCTTATGTTCCCTCTCTCGCTGTGTCTCTCTCTGTCAAATAAATAAAATCTTAAAAAGAAAAGAACATGCACAAATACACACAGATAAACATACTACTGTGCTAGTATTAGGCATGTGCTAGATTTTAAAAAGAAAGAGAAATGTACAAACCAAACCATTACCCTGACAGGGAAATTAAGATCATATGGTTCTTATCCTTTCTTTTATTAATGTGGTGTACCATGTTGATGGTAACAAAGGGGAAATTCTCAAATTTTACTTACATCCTCATGCAGTGCTTACATGCTGTCCAACAAAAATAGACTTGTGTATCATCTGAGAAAAAGTAAATCCAACAGATGAGAATGAAAGAAAAAAACAGAGACACTGGACTATTTACTCATTCAACCAACAAGGTTGTTATATTAAGATCTCTTAAATTGTACTCCTTTATGATAAAAAAGTATTTTAAAAAATTTTTAAACCTTTTAATTTACAGGGTAAGGGTATACCTGGTTGCATCAAAAATAAAGATAAATGTCATAAAAACATCTGCCTCAATGATAAAAAAGACAGACTACAACGAAGATCAAGTATGTAAGCTGTACTAAATTCTTTTCTTCCCAGAAAGTACAAGTACTTTTATTTATTTATTTTTGTTTCCCTTGCTTCCAACGATGTGTCTAATAAGAAGTTGCTGTGGCTGAGGTCAAAGAGGTTGCTGCCTGTATTCTTCTCCAGGATTATGATGGTTTCCTGTCTCACATTTAGGTCTTTCATCCATTTTGAGTCTGTTTTTGTGTGTGGTGTAAGGAAATGGTCCAGTTTCATTCTTCTGCATATGGCTGTCCAATTTTCCCACCACCACTTGTTGAAGAGACTCTTTTTTCCATTGGATATTCTTTGCTGCTTTGTCAAAGATTAGTTAACCATATAGTTGTGGGTCCATTTCTGGGTTCCCTCTTGTGTTCCATTGATCAATGTGTCTGTTTTTGTGCCAATACCACACTGTCTTGATGACTACAGCTTTGTAATATAGCCTGAAGTCCAAAATTGTGATGCCTCCAGCTTTTCTTTTCTTTTTCAAGATTGCTTTGGCTATTCAGGGTCTTTCTGGCTCCATACAAATTTTAGGATTGTTTGGTCTAGTTCTGTGAAAAATGCTGTTAGTATTTTGATCAGGACAGCATTGAATGTGTAGATTGCTTTGGGTAGTATAGACATTTTAACAATATTTGTTATTCCAATCCATGGGCATGGAATGTTTTTTCATTTCTTTGTGTCTTCAATTTCTTTCATAAGTGTTCTGTAGTTTTCAATATACAGATCTTTTACCTCTTTGGTTAGGTTTATTCCTAGATATCTTACGATTTTTGGTGCAATTGTAGATGGGAGCGATTCCTTGATTTCTCTTTCTGCTGCTTTGTTATTGTTGTATAGAAATGCAACAGTATGTTGATTTTGTATCCTGGGACTTTACTGAATTCATGTACCAGTTCTAGCAATTTTTTTGTGGAGTCTTTTGGGTTTTATACATAGAGTATCATGTCGTCTGGGAAAAGTAAAAGTCTGACTTCTTCCTTGCTGATTTGGGTGTCTTTTATTTCTTTGTCTGAGTGCAGTGGCTAGGACTTCCAATACTATGTTGAACAACAGTGGTGAGAGTGGACATCCCTGTCTTGTTCCTGACCTTAGGGGGAAATTTCTGTTTTTCCCCCTTTTAAGATATTCGCTGTGGGTCCTTTGTATATGGCCTTTATGATGTTGAGGTATGTTCCTTCTATCCCTACTTTTCTTGAGGGCTCTTTTTATTAAGAAAGGATGCTGTATTTTGTCAAATGCTTTTTCTGCATCTATTGAGAGGATCATATGGTTCTTATCCTTTCTTTTATTAATGTGGTGTACCATGTTGATTTGCAGATATTAAACCACCCCTGCAGGCCAGGAATAAATCCCATTTGATCCTGGTGAATAATCCTTTTAATGTTCTGTTGGATTCAATTAGCTAGCATCTTGTTGAGAATTTTTGCATCCATGTTCATCAGGTGTATTGGTCTGTAATTCTCCTTTTCAGTGGTGTCTTTGGTTTTGGAATCAAGGAAATGCTGGCCTCATAGAATGAGTTTGGAAGTTTTCCTTCCATTTCTATTTTTTGGAACAGCTTCAGAAGAAGATATTAATTCTTCTTTAAATGTTTAGTAGAATTCCCCTGGGAAGCCATCCTGCCCTGGACTCTTGTCTATTCAGAGGTTTTTGATTACTGATTCAATTTCTTTACTGGTTATGGGTCTGTTCAAATTTTCTATCTCTTCCTGTTTCGGTTTTGGTAGTTTATATGTTTCTAGGAATTTATCCATTTCTTCCAGATTCCCTAATTTGTTGACATATAATTGTGCATAATATACTAATTGTTTGTTAATTGCATGTAATATTCTCATAATTCTTTGTAATTCTGTGGTGTTGGTTATAATCTCCTCTTCCATTCATGATTTTACTTATTTGGCCCCTTTCTCTTTTCTTTTTGATAAGTCTGGCTAGGAATTTATCAATTTTGTTGATTCTTTAAAAGAATCAGCTCCTAGTTTCATTGATTTGTTCTACTCTTTTTTTGATTTCTATATCATTTATTTCTGCTCTAATCTTAATTATTCCCTTCTTCTGCTGGTCTTAGGCTTTATTTGTTGTTCTTTTTCTAGCTGCTTTAGGTGTAAGGGTAAGTTGTGTATTTGAGACTTTTCTTGCTTCTTGAGGAAGCCCTGTATTGCTATATACTTCCATCTTATGACTGCCATTGCTGTGTTCCAAAGGTTTTGGATTGTCATGTTTTCATTTTCATTTTCTTCCATGTATTTTTTTCATTTTTTCTTTAATTACCTCGTTAACCCATTCATTCTTTAGTATGATATTCTTTAACCTCCATGTATTTGTGGTCTTTCTGAATTTTTTCTTGTGGTTGACTTCAAGTTTCATACCATTGTGGTCTGAAAATATTCATGGTATGATCTCAGTCTTTTTGTACTAGTCGAGGCCTGATTTGTGACCCAGTATGTGATCTATTCTGGAGAATGTTCCATGTGCACTCAAAAAGAATGTGTATTCTGCTTTTAGGATGAACATTTAGGATGAAACATTCTGAATATATCTGTTAAGTCCATCTGGTCCAGTGTGTCATTCAAAGCCAGTGTTTTCCTGATTGATCTTCTGCTTAGAATATCTGTCCATTGCTGTGAGTGGGGTGTCAAAGTCTCCTACTATTATTGTATGATTATCAATGAGTTTCTTTAATTTCGTTATTAATTGATTTATATATTTGGGTGCTCCCAAGTTGGGGGCATAAATATTTATAATTGTTAGATCTTCTTGTTGGATACACCCCTTTATTATAATATAGTGCCCTTCTTCATCTCTTATTAAGTCTTTGGTTTAAAATCTAGTTTGTCTGATATAAGTATAGCCAATCAAATTTTCTTTTCATGTTAATTAGCATGATAGATGGTTCTCCATCCTCTCACTTTCAATCTGGAGGTGTCTTTTAGTCTAAAATGAGTCTCTTGTAAGCAGCATATCAATGGGTCTTATTTTTTTATCCATTCTGATAGCCTGTGTATTTTGATTGGAGCATTAAGTCCATTTACATTCAGAGTAATTATTGATAGATATGAATTTAGTGCCATTGTATTACCTGTAAAGTCACTGTTCTTGCAGGTTGTCTCTGTTCCTTTCTAGTCTTTGTTGCTTTTGGACTCTCTTTCCTACTCAAGGGGTCCCCTTTAATATTTCTTGCAAAGCTGGTTTAGTGTTCATGAACTCCTTTAGATTTTTATCTTGGAAACTCCTTATCTCTCCTTCTATTCTAAATGACAGCCTTGCTGGATATAGTATTCTTGGCTGCATATTTTCCCCATTTAGCATGTTGAATATATCATGTCACTTGCTTCTGGCCTGACAAGTTTCTGTTTAGAGGTCTGCTGCTGACCTTATAAGTTAAGGACCTTTTATCCCTAGCTGCTTTTAGAATTCTCTATCTTTGTATTTTGCAAGTTTCACTATGATATGTCTTGGTGTTAAACTGTTTTTGTTGATTTAGAGGGGAGTTCTCTGTGCCTCCTGACTTTGAATGCCTGCTTCCTTCCCCAGATTAGGGAAATTTTCAGCTATTATATTTATTCAAATAAACCTTCTGCCCCCTTTTCCTGCTCTTCTTCTGGGACTCCTATGATACAGATATTATTGTGCCTTATGGAATTGCTTAAATTCCTAAGTCTGTACTTGTGATCTAGTAGTTTTGTTCCCCTCTTCTTTTCAGCTTCATTATTTTCCATAATTTAATCTAATCTTCTATATCACCTATTTCTTCCTCTGCTTCTTCCATCCTCATTGTGATTACCACCAGTTTGTTTTGCATCTCAGTTATAGCACTTTTTATTTCAGCCTGACTAGTTTTTAGGTCTTTTATCTCTGCAGGAAGGGTTTCTCTGGTGTTTTCTATGCTTCTTTCAAGCCCAGCTAGTATTTTTATGACTGTGGTTCTAAATGCGTCAGATACATTGCTTACATCTCTTTTGAGCGAATCCTGGCTGTGATTTCTTCTTGATCTTTCTTTTAGGGAAAATTTCTCCATCTTGTCATTATGTCTATGTTTCTGTCTTTTGCATGTTATGAAAGTTTGTTATGTTTGCTGCTCTTGAGAATAATACTGTATTAAGAAGGGGGTCATACACTGTCCAGGGCCTGACACTTCAGGAAGTGTTTCTGGTGTGTGCTATATTGTGTTTTGGCTGCTCTTCCCATAGGTCAGTTCTCTGCAGAGTTCCTCCTGCTTGCAGTGAGGAGTTTTGGACTTTTAACTAGGGGAGCTTTGAGCTGTTGTTAAGATAAAACTTACTAAAAAAAAAAAAAAAAAAAAAAAGCCTGATCCAAGAATAGTGAAAGGGAAAAGGAACAAAAAAAGCAAATAGGCAAACAAAAAACAATAAGCCTGATGCCAAAGAAAAGTAAAGAAAGAAGGAAAAAAGAAAAGAAAAAGGGGGGGGGAAGCCTGGTCTTATAACCACCAGAACTGAAGCTGAGGCTTTGGACCACTCTCTGATCAGTAGACTTGGTACATGTGGGCAGCATGTGTTGGTCTTCTCAGGGAGAGGCCGCTGCATGGGCTCACAGTCAGACCTGCCCTAGTAAAGATGTCCCTGTCAGGTGTGGGTGGACGGGGTTTGGTGTAAGCACTTCAGCCTCCCCTGGAGGGGCTGTTTTCCTCTATGCAGTCCTACGGTACTGGAGGGCAGGGGTGAGGGCGGGTGGTGGAAGATGGCATCACTCTGCCCTCTTGTTCCTGGGGAGGGGAACTCATGGCCACCAATGTTCAGGAGGTCCTCAGAGAAAAGCAAACAATCTCCCCTCCCCTCCTGTGTCCCAAGCCCTTGTCAGATCCCTGCCCTGAACCTGTCTTTGTCCAGGCCTTTGGCATGCCCGGCACCACAGTTCTCCTATGTTTTATCTCTGGCCAGTGGCCAGGATTCAAAACTCCAAATTATAAAGGACTCACCAAGGCGCAGACCCACTTTCCTCCCCTGGAGGGGAGCCTCGCAGTGCTGCACCAGGTACCATTCTGTCCCAGAAAAACAGTCGCACGGCTTCAGAGGTGCCTGGAGTTATGGTGAAGCACGGCAAATAGCTGTGACCAGGTTATCTGCCCTCTGTGTGCATCTCTGTCCTCTGCTGTTGAAGAGCTGCCCAGTGGTGCCCAGTGGGTCCTTTGTCCTTGGAGAGGAAATAAACCTTCTTCCAGATGTGCTCCAGGAAAGGGAACATTCTTTCCCAGTGCAACCCAGGGAATCCCCACACCATGGCATCCTGCTCAAACCCTACTCACTGTTCTCTTTCTTGCTCTCTCCCTTCCTCCCAGACTTCCCTCCACAAAAAGGGCTCCCTCGCCTCGTGGCACCATGACTTTTCTCTCCCCAATTCACGACTCCAAACCTAACATCTACCATGTTCTCTCCCTCCAGTTGGGCAGATTGTTCTCTTAAACCCCAGATCAATTTCCTCCTAGTTCAAAATAATTTGATGTTGATATAGCTGTGTTCAAGGGACAAGGCAAGCCCAAGTTTCCCCTACTACTCCATCACTTAACTCCTCCTCCCTGGACCTTTGCATTTTTAAAGGTGTCAGAACATGGTGGTAGAATTTTAAGAGCATGCATTTTAAGCTTGGGCCAAACCTGGATCTGAATTACTCGAGAGGTTTTCAAGAAGTTGGGATTTGGGGACCCAATATGTAAAGAGAGACTAGTACTACCCAGGATTAGGACTCAAGAATAATAAGCATTAATAAGTATCATTAGGACTTTAATGTTCTCAAAAAAAGTAGCTTTTATTTCATGTTAAAGTTAATTTTTAAAGATCTATTTATTTGAGGGAGAGAGAGAGAAAGCACACACATGAGTTGGGGAAGAGACTGAGGGAGAGGGAGAGAGAATCCCAAGCAGACTTAGTACTGAGTGCGGAGGCTGACCCAGGGCTTGATCTCATGACCCTGAGATCATGACCTGAGCTGAAACCAAGAGCCAGATGTTTAACCAACTGTGCCATTCAGGTACCCCATCCATGTTAAAGTTAATTTTTAAAATAAACTTTGAAATTTAGAATATCTTTAGATGTTCTGAAAAAAAAAATGTGAGAGTTCCTATATATCTCACACCCATTATTGCCTTTATTAGTACTTCCCCAATAGTAATTTCCATTAATAGTAACTGCCAATGTTACATTTGTCATACAACATTTGTCATACAATGAACCAATATAGATACATTATCATTAACTAAAAACAACATAGACAACTGTTATTAGCACTGGCATACAGGTGTCTGTGTGGATGTACATGTGCCAATCATTTGTGTAAATACCTAAGAACACAGTAAATACCTAGATTCCACAGTAAGACTACATTTAGCTTTATAAGAAACTGCCAAACTGGGGTACCTGTGTGGCTCAGTCAGTTAAGCCTCTGCCTTCGGCTCAGGTCATGATCCCAGGGTCCTGGGATCAAGCCCCGTGTTGGACTCCCTGCTGAGTGGGGAACCTGCTTCTCCCTCTCTCCCCTGCTCATGCTCTATCTCTCGTGCTCTCTATCTCAAATAAATAAATAAAATCTTCAAAAAAAAAGGAAAAGAAAAAATAAACTGCCAACTGTCATCCAAAGTGGTTGTACCATTTGCATTCTAACAAACAATGAATGACAGTCCTGTTACTCTGTATCTTTGCCATCAGTTGGCATTATCAGGTTTTGGATTTTAGCCATTTTAATAGGTGTGTAATGGTATCTTGTTTTAATTTAAATATCTTTAATGAGAAATAATGTTGAGTATCTTTTTATATGCTTATTTGCCATTTGTATACTTTGGTGAGAAATCTGTTCAGGTCTTTTGCTTAATTTTTAATCATGTTCATTTTCTTGTGGCGTTTTAAGAGTTCTTTCTATATTACCTTTTGGATAATAGTCCTTTATTACATGTCTTTTGAAAATATTTTCTCACAGGCCTTAGTTTGTTTCATTCTCTTAACAATGTCTTTTACAGGGCAGATGTTTTTAATTTTAATAAAGTCCAATTTATCTATTTTTGTGGATCATACTTCAGCATTACATTTTAAAATATACCCCCAGGGCACGTGGGTGGCTCAATCAGTTAAGCACCTTCCTTCAGCTCAGGTCATGATCTCAGGGTCCTAGGATTGAGCTCTGCATTGGGCTTCCTGCTCAGTGGGGAGTCTGCTTCTCCCTCTGCCCCTTCCCCTGCTCTGGCTCTCTCACTCACGTGCTCTTTCTCTCAAATAAAATTTTTTAAAAAATAAATAAAAATAAAAACATCTGCAAACTCAAGTTTATGTAGATTTTTTCCTATGTTTTCTTTTAGAACTTCTACAATTTTGCATTCATTCTGAGCTTCTGTGTGTATATATATAAGGTATAAGGTTTCTGTCTAGGTTATTTATTTATTTTTCCATATGAACATCCAGTTGTTTCAGTATCATTTATTAAAAAGACCATTGAATTGTCTTTTCACCTTTGAAAAAAATTGGTTGAATGTACTTGTGGGGATTGATTTCTGGATTCTCCATGTGTTGTATTGATGTATGTGCCTTTTTAAAAAAAAAAAAAAAACAGTATCATCTTGTCTTGATTACTGTTTTACAATTTTCTGCATATAGATTTTGTATTATTTGTTAGGTTTACACTTAGGTATTTCATTTATTGGTGCTACTGTAAATGGCTTTTTATTTAAAATTCCAATTTTTATAAGAAAACAAATGACTTGTATACTAACCTTGTATCCTGAGAACTTGCCACATACATGCTTTTTAGTGGCAGAAGTTTTTTTGGTAGATTCTTTGGGATTTTCTATGTAGAGAGTCAAGTCATATGAAATAAAGACATTTACACATTTAGTACAATCCCTATCAAAATACCACCAGCATTTTCCACAGAACTAGACCAGTCTTAAAATTTGTGTGGAACTACAAAAGACTCTGGATAGCCAAAGCAATCCTGAAAAAGAAAAGAAAAGCTTCAGGCTATATTACAAAGCTGTAATCATCAAGACAGTGTGGTATTGGCACAAAAACAGACACATTGATCAATGGAACACAAGAGGGAACCCAGAAATGGACCCACAACTATATGGTTAACTAATCTTTGACAAAGCAGCAAAGAATATCCAATGGAAAAAAGAGTCTCTTCAACAAGTGATGGTGGGAAAATTGGACAGCCATATGCAGAAGAATGAAACTGGACCATTTCCTTACACCACACACAAAAACAGACTCAAAATGGATGAAAGACCTAAATGTGAGACAGGAAACCATCATAATCCTGGAGAAGAATACAGGCAGCAACCTCTTTGACCTCAGCCACAGCATCTTCTTATTAGACATGTCGTTGGAAGCAAGGAAAACAAAAGCAAAAATGAACTATTGGAACTTCATCAAGACAAAAAGCTTCTGCACAGTGAAGGAAATAATCAATCAACAAAACTAGAAGGCAACCGACGGAACAGGAGAAGGTATTTGCAAATGACATAGTGGATAAAGGGCTAGTATCCAGAATCTATAAAGAACTCATCAAAATCAACACCCAGAAACAAATAATCCAGTTAAGAATTGGGCAGAAGACATGAACAGACATTTTTCCAAAGAAGACATCCAGATGGCTAACAGAAACTTGAAAAAATGCTCAACAGCACTCATATATCAGGGAAATACAAATCAAAACCATGATGAGGTACCACCTCATACCAATCAGAATGGCTAAAATTAACAACTCAGGAAACAACAGATGTTGGTGGGAATGCAAGCTGGTGTGGTCACTCTGGAAAACAGTATGGAGGTTCCTCAAAAAGTTAAAAATAGAACTACCCTATGACCCAACAATTGCACTACTGAGTATGTATCCAAAGGACAGAAAAATGCTGACTCGAAGGGGCACATGCACCCCAATGTTTACAGCAGCATTATCAACAATAGTCAAATTATGGAAAGAGCCCAAATGTCCATTGACTGATGAATGGATTAAGAAGATGTGGTATAAATATATTCAATGGAATATTATTTAGCCATCAAAAAGAATGAAATCTTGCCATTTGCAACAACTTGAATGGAACTAGAGTGTATTATGCTTAGCAAAATAAGTCAGTCATAGAAAGACAAATACACGATTTCATTCATATGTGGAATTTAAGAAACCAAACAGATGATCACAGGGGAAGGGAAGGAAAAATAAAATAAAAACAGAGAGGGAGGCAAACCAAAGAGACTATTAACTTTAGAGAACAAGCTGAGGATTGCTGGAGAGGAAGTGGATGGGGGGATGGGCTAAATGAGTGGGAGCTTAAGGGGGGGAATTGTGATAAGCAATGGGTATTATATATGTGATGAATCACTAAATTCTACTCCTGAAACCAATACTACACTATATGTTAAATAACTTGAATTTAAATTGAAAAAATACAAAAGTCCAGTAATAGAATCACTGTACAATGGTAGGGTGGGAGGAGAGGTATTCATTTGTTTCACTCGTTTAGCAAACATTTTATTTAAATATTATGTGCCAAACCCTGTGTGAAGCACATGGGTAGATACAAGATGTATTTCCCACTGAAACACAACATAATGAAGACAGTTTAAGCTTGCTCACAGATTTTATTTATTCTCCTTCGTGCCTAGAATAATATCTGAGCAGAGTAGGAATGGTAGTATTTCTGGAATAAATAAAACATGAGTACAATGTAATCCTTGGCTTTAAGGAGCACAGAGTCCATTTGGAGAGATAATATACAAAGATAATTATAATACTTTACATATTTTAATTGAGGTACATAAAAAGGGTTTATAAAATCACAGATCAATTTTAACTAAAAGACTTCACTATGGCGATGACATTTGAAAAAAAAAATACATATTCCTGCTCCAAGATTTTCCCTGAAACGGCCTGAGAAAATATATAGTTTACCCTACTCCTTACTTAATATCAATGCTTGAAAGCGTCATCAGTGTCTAAAACTTAACAGGGTCAAAGAGGTATCTGATTCTTCCTTCCACTCCGATCTTCTCTCCTATTCTAGCCTTCTCCACCTCAGTAAATAAAAATTCCTTTCTTCCAGTCCCTCAGACAAAAAAACAAAAGTCATCATTGTCTTCTGTTTTCTTCACACTTTACACTCTGATTAACCTGTATTCCTTATACCCCATATCTCATATCTTATCCACTAGTAATTATCTATCAGGGCTACTTTTAAATTATATCCTGATTATAAAACATCTCTGTGCTTCCACTGCTCCTGGGGCACCATCATATCTCTCTGATCTAACTCACCTCCCTAATCCTATTCATGCCTTTCCTGGAGATTATGTCTATAAAGCTGTAAGGGGGTGCCTGGATAGCTCAGTCGGTTAAGCATCCAACTCTTGATTTCCTCTCAAGGTCATGATCTCAGGGTTGTGAGATGGAGCCCTCTGCCTCTCCTCCCTTCTCCCCCTCCCTCTCTTAAAAACAAACAAACAAACAAACAAACAAACCTGTCAGAGTCATTTTTTTAAAACAGAGCAGATTATATAACTCTTCTGGTTTCCTATGGGACTTATAATAAATCCTCCTTACCATCACCTACACAGCCCACCTTTTACTTCTCATTCCCTCTCTTCCCTTTGTTCTGTGTGCTGTGGCCACACGAGCCCTCCTGCTCCTGGTTAAACATGCCGTACTCATGTGCATGCCAGAGTCTGTACTTTGGCTCTTGTCTCTGCTGCAGTTCTCTTGTCCCAGATTCTCCCATGGCTTTCTCAATTTCCACAGCAAGGCCTCTTCTTATGCCCTTCCCCCTTAGAGGGGCTGCTTCAGTCTACCCTTCCAAAAATAGCAGTCATGTTCATTCTATATTATTTATTTTCTTCAAAAAATATACTTTGATATTATGTTTGTTTATATTTATGTTTTCTTGTTTATCATCTGACCTCCCCATAGGAATGTGAACTCCACAAAGTCAGGGACAACATCTATCTTGTTCTGAACTAATAAACAAGGCTTGGTACATTAAATAAATGAATGAATGAGTGAATGAATGAATGAATGAAAATAATGAGCATTTTACCAGGCAAAGAAGGGAAGAAAACATGATAAATGCTGAGATAACTGTGATACATAGAGTTGGAATGAGAAATATTAGAACAGGATACTAAAAGAAAAAAAGTTTTGACTAGAATTTGTACTTATTTGCCTACCTAAAATGTTTGAATTTAATCATGTTGGCAATGAGACAGATTCATCAACAGAATGACTGGATTGGGTTTTTTTTTGTTTGGTTGGTTCCCCTTTTGTTTTTTTGTTCTTGGGGATTTTGTGTTTGGGGGGAAGAGGGGTTATTTTTTCCAGAAAACTCACCCATGAAAATCTGATGGCTTGACTGGAGTTTGAAAACTAGATTTGCAATTACTTCAGCAAGAGAGTAAAAAGTCTGGATTAATTTCAAAGTGTTTTTCTGTGGTAAAATATAGAGCATTTGGTGACCCATTAGAAATGAGGTAAAGGGAGAAGGCTAATTTCTGGCTTGAGCAGCTCTATGTTTGATAGTGTATTAAATAAGATAGGGTGCTCAATATGAGAAGGGAAGGTATTTTGAGGAACAGAAAATAATTGTATTGGGAATAAGGTGCATGTGAAATGGCTTCTAGACATGCATGTGGAAATTATAGAAATATATAAAAACATGTCTAGTGGACAACTGAAAATAAATGTCTACAATGCTATTGGTTTTATATTTTGTATAACAAATCACCACAAATTTAATAGCTTAATTCTTTTTTTTTTTTTTTCCAGAGAAGGAGAGAGAGAGAGAAAGGAGAGGGAGAGAGAGAATCCCAAGCAGGCTTCATGCCCAGCATAGAGCCTGACATGGAGCTCTATCCCACAATCCCAAGACCATGACCCAAGCTGAAATCAAGAGTCGGAAGCTCAACTGACTGGGCCACCCAGGCACCCCACACATAGTAGCTTAAAGCAACATACATTTGTTAGCTAAGCATTTCCATGGGTCCAGAGTCCAGGCACTGCTTAGCCTGAGCATAAACAGCAAACTGAGAGCTCATAAAACCAATGTTTAGATGTATATGAGGCAAGCCTGAAGAGTCCCCGGCACACATGGTAGTGATAAATACTGCTAAGGGGACTCAGATATCATAGCCATAAAGGTAGAGTCTGGGAATACTAAACAAAATTAGAGATCTCCTGTTATATGACTTCACTGCTAACCAAATGAGGCCTGGGAAGATTTGGATACATAAATAGTTACTGGGGAAAAAAACAGTAAGCATTAAAAAAAATTCTTTTAAAAAATAGGAAGAGGAGCCAAAGAAGGTGATTAACTTGACAAAATTGGTAAAGAGAAAGTGATATGCCACAGCAGCTTCTACAGAGTGGTTACACTGAATGCTGTATCTGGCAGCTTCCAAGCAGAAACCTCCCCAGTCTTAAAAATAGGGGGGACTTTGTACAGAAAACTGGTTACACAGAGGAAGAAAAGGCAGAGGAGTCAAACAGAAGAAGGTGAAACGACCAAAGGTCAGCAACTTTAAGAAGCCCTTTCCATCCCTAGAGTAGAAAGGACAACGGGAAGAGGTAGTGTTATTAGAGCCCAGAAGTCTGGGCGTATGTTGGAGACTGGAACTAGAGAGGAGGAACTCTCTCTCGGGCACAGGAGCTGTGGAAGAAACTCAGCAGCTGTCACAGGTGCTACTTAAAGCAGAAGTCAGCGAGAAATTCCCTGGTAGTCAGCTCTGCCTTCCACCAGTGTTTCCCATGGGCCGTGTCTACCTGGAAACCCACAGCCATCCTGAGAAAGTATTCTCTGCCACAAGGAAGGGATGTCAAAGGGAGAATGAGGACAGAAAGAGCAGAGTAAACAGTTAAATGAAGCACAGACA
Organism: Mirounga leonina; assembly: GCF_011800145.1. Taxonomy (NCBI): domain Eukaryota; kingdom Metazoa; phylum Chordata; class Mammalia; order Carnivora; family Phocidae; genus Mirounga; species Mirounga leonina. The sequence continues at coordinate 257,478 of NW_023270971.1, forward strand.
GAAGACTGAAAAGAAGCAGGTCACAAAAAAATGAGACCCCTTTCAGATTAGAATCTCTATATTCAACAAATAATATTTTGAAATTTTAGATAGAGGCATTGCTACAATAATAGATGTCACTGGCCCAAGTACAAATGAGGTGGGAAAAAATAATGAGATTGTTCTTTGTGCATGACTTAGGAAATTCGTCTTTTCTAGGTTTTTTTCATGAAATTGTCTTGACATTTTAATAGTAAGAAGTAAAATTCTTTTCTAAGAAGTAATTAAAACCATATAGCTGATTAAATAAAAGCAGATTGGGAAATAAGCACATTTTTAATATCCTGAGCTTTTGAATTTACTGCAAAACGTATCCATTGGGAAAACAGCTTTGCTATGAATTAATCCCCAATGGGCCTTTAAACTAAAATCGTTTCTAACCAAATTCAGTTTTTAAAAAGTCATTAAATTTCTTCTTGAATAAAATATCTATTTAAATACTGCTTATATTAAATATTTATGAAAAAACCTGAGTATTTAATCTGGCATAATATCACTGAAATAGGGGCCAGGTGCCAACGTTATAACACTCACTGCCACTACCTGGTTGTGCAAACTTTGGTAAATCAATTGCATGTATGACGAAACCTCCACCCCTTTGTGGTACATAGAAACGAATATATCTGTCTTACAATCACAGAGTAGTATTGAGGCCCAAGAAAATCCAATGTTTAAAACACACATGACAACTCACCTTGTAAAATTAAAAATGGCTAACACAAAGTGAAAAGAATAATCCAAATAGTGACGTGTTTTCAGCCAACTTTTAAAATAATATAGTGAACATCCATTATTTACTAGAAATAGCTTTTAGGAGAGGTTATATAAACTAAATTGAATTGGAGGGGAAAAAAGAAGCTGCAGGAAAGTGACTTGCTAGTATATCATAGCCACTAAAATTTTCTGAAAAATCTCATGTCCTGAGAACTAACCATACCCTCTCTATTTTTCAGATAAATGTTGAAAATATCAACTTTATGTTAATACATTAACTTTACTTATTAACTTAATAAATATGATCAAACACTGGGATCTAGAGAAATCAATATAAAGGCCTAGTTAAATTAAAGAGATTCTTTCCAACACTGAATAACAATTAAATATATATAACATTATAAGTGGAATAAGAACAATTCCATGTCGCTTTGACAATATTATTTTATTTTAGTCTAAAACAATAAACAGAAAGGTTTTCAACATATAAACTACTAGATCAATAACATATCAATGTAACAAAAATTAATTAGGCAGTCCTAATGAACACTATAGATAAATTAACAGAAAGGTCAAGGAACACTAAGAGCCCAAATTCCCACAAGAGATATGCAATCATAGATAAGTTTGTAAGCTCCATGCTAGGACTCCAAGAATAAATCAATTTCCATTTATCAAACCACATTATGTGAATACCAGTATTACTTAGAGATACCAATTTTAATATGGACTCTTTTTTTCTGAAATCCAAAGTATTCTCACCATATTCTATATTTTATAGCATTGTTTTCTCAAATTATTTGATGACAGAACTGTTTCGGGGGTTTTCATGTTTTGCTTTTTTTCCAAGCTACCATCTTAAGCAAGATGTTCTTTGGAAAACATCTGGGAAATGTTTATAATATGCGCTGGTGTATTCATCTAATGGCTGCTTCGAGAACATACTCATTAAAAAATTTGCTATGCCTTGTTCATGGGTGTGTACAATGCTGTTGCTGTACCTAGCAGAGGGCCATGTACACAGTAGATAACACCTATTGAAAAGCATGTGTCAGTGAACTCTGTCACTTATTTGAGGAATTTAGTAGGCACAGTATTTTGAGATGTGATAATTCAGTGTGTAGAAAGACTAAGAAATTCTGAAAAGTACCATGTATGAATTCAAAATAAAACACAAAGTATATATACACTTAAAGGACTTAAAAATTATTAGATATTTTAGAAATTATGCAATTTAATGCCACCATTTAATAAAATACATACAATAAAATACTACTTTTGTTTTTAAATTTTTATTTATATTTTAAAAGATTAAGTATGAAATAGTTCCTAAATTTTACAGACCTAGATTTTATTTTCATTTGAAGATACAGGGTATAAATTTTAGAGATGTAAATGTTATTTTAAAGAGATTGTGTGAAATAAATAAAGAGTAAAGCTTTCAGCATTAAGAATTGTGAGGTTTCAACACTCCCACCAAAATGGCTAAAATTTAAAGGTTTGACAACACCAAGTGTTGGTGAGAATGTGAGCAACTAAAATGCTCATGCACTGATGGAAGAAGGTAAAATGGTAAAACTATTTCAGAAAACTACTTAAAAATCTAAAGATTAACATAATATATATCTCAAAAATTCTACTTCGGGATGTATGCAATGGAAATAAATGTGTATGCCTACCAAACAATATGTACAACTTGTAATAGTCAAAAATAGAATCACCCAAATATCCATCAAAAGTTGAATAAATTCATTGTTGTATATTATTCATGCAAGGAATTTTAAACAAACCAACAAAAAAAAGAATAAACTACTGCTATAAGCAATGGCATGTAGACAATCTCACAGATGTGATGTCATGGTTGAATAACAGATAATAGACTAAAATTCAAATTATCTGATATAATTTTCCAGATGGTGACAAAGGGAAAAAATGAAGTAATCCCCAAAGTGCCCCATGAGTAGTGGTACTTTGTGCACTTGGTGAGAGACAACAGTGTAGAGAATGGTGGTCTCATTGAGCTTTGTAGACGAAAATTGGAATTTGGGGCTGCAGAGGAGGCTAGGCAGAGTACCAGAGAGAAAGGATCTTCAAGAGAGAACTAGAAGGCCCAATTGAGGTGATCATATGATTTACCATGTAAACTGATAAACGGTGAGTGAAAGGGCATGCTATGAATAATTATGCTAGGACAACATATATATATCGAACCTGCCTTTGGCAAATAGTTATAATCAACCCTGCCATTCACTGTTGATTTCTGTTGAAGGTTGGTCCTAAATGGTTTTCTGGAACACACCAGTTGTCTCTGCTGTAAGGATCTTTTCCTGCCAGTCCCAGGCATGGAGGTGCTTCTCCTGAGTTCTGTCTCCACAGTGCATCTAGCTTACATGCATATATATGTGCAGTCACTATTTACCAAAACTCCCCGATGGGTTAGACATTCTGGCTTGCACAAACTTCTAGCATAATTCACATACTTTACCAAACTCAGCTTCTATAAATCTTTTTAGAGGGTAGTGATGGTTGCACAATTTTATGAATATACAAATAATCATGAATTATGTACTTTAAGAGGGTAAATTTCACAGTGTTGAAATAAATTTCTAGGCCCAAGTGGAACCACTCCGTCTGGGTGTCATATCAACAGACCAAAACTTAGATAACTTTCATGTCCCTGTAAATACTCTTCCTTTTTTTTTTTTTTTAAGAAAGGCAGACTGCCACATGCAGCACCTCACTTGAATGTCCGGAGTCTTGGAAGCTTGACTACCCTACATTCTCCTACAAATGGACTTTGAGAGCTTGTTTGGAGCTTCCAGCAGGGGAGCGCAGCTACTCGTATACCCTTGACTGAAGAAATGGTCCTCCTATATTGGGGAAGATCCTCCTCTTCAACCAAGCACGCAGCTTCGGGAAGGACGTACATGGAGCAGTGAGGGAGGAAGGGGACACCTGCCTACTCAGCCAGATCAGCCGAATCAACCCTGGTGATCAATGGGGTGACAAATGTTAGAGCCAGATCGCCCTCACATCCTGTAAATACTCTTCTTGACCAGAAACACAGTATATCCAGTCAGCCAATCCTCAAATACCAACTGAGCTCTATACTTATTTTCTTGTTCCTAATTCATTTCCTATTTTTCTCTTCCTTGTTCCTTATTCCTTACCCTATTCAAGCTTTCTGTCTTCCACCCATTTTGCAATTCCCTGGAACCTTGGGAATAGAGATTGCCCACTTCATTAAGTGTTTAATAAGGTTTGTATTATCTGCATTGTCTTTAATCATTTATAACAATGATATGTGAATTATATTTTGATGAAGCTATTATAAATTTTTTTTAAATGGTGTTGAGTGTAAAACACTAGCCCAAATGTTCTACCAAATGATCATAGTTCCTCATGTAATCCCCATCTCTGTATGCTCCTCTAAATTTGGGTCTCAGAAAGTACAGGTGGTGAATCTCAGAATTTCTTTCCCACAAGGTCAGCCCTAGGCGACCTTGCAAATTGGTGCAACACCATTTCTGTATACTAAGGGGTATGAAACAGTTGTTTTCAAACCTCAGGATGTGCTCATGAAAAATATCTGGAGAACTTATTAAAAGGTAGGTTGCTTGGCCCCACCACCAGAATTTCTGATCCAGGAAGTCTGGGTGGGGTCTAGAATGTATAATACTAATAAGTCCCCAAGTAATGCTAATACCACTAGTCCAGCTACTGTACTTGGAGAATCACCGAGCCACGCCTTCATGTACCAAAAACAAGTGCATAAAAAAGGTCACTTATGATCTTCCACCAGGTTTCTATTTGCCTGATATGTGAGAAATTAAGAGCAACTCAAGTGACCCTTCTCAAAAAAAAAAAAATCAGGGGCGCCTGGGTGGCTCAGTTGGTTGGGCGACTGCCTTCGGCTCAGGTCATGATCCTGGAGTCCCGGGATTGAGTCCCGCGTCGGGCTCCCTGCTCGGCAGGGAGTCTGCTTCTCCCTCTGACCCTCCTCCCTCTCATGCTCTCTGTCTCTCATTCTCTCTCTCTCAAATAAATAAATAAAATCTTTAAAAAAAATCAGCATCATTAAGTTATAATTTTAAAATTGAACCCTCAAAGTAAGGAAAACATATTTCAGGGGAAGAATGAGAAATTCAATCTGTGGTGACAATGAAACATTTGGGAAGAGATGGTGGAGGTTTGTGACTGAGGGTATAGGTAAGCAAAAGGTAGTTAATAGGTTTTTTTTTTTCTTTTTTTCCTTTTCTTAAAATTTATTATTGAAATATAGTTGACATACTATGTTATATTAGTTCCTGGTGTACAACATAGTGATTTGACAATTCTATACATTACTCAGTGTTCACGGAGGTAAGTGCAGTCACCATCTGACACTATACAACGTCACTACACTATTACTGACTATATTCCCTGCGCTGCACTTTGCATTTCCATGACCTATTTCTTTCATAACTGGAACTTTTTATCTCTTAATCCCCTTTACCTATTTCACCCATCCCCTCATCCACCTCCCCTCTGGCAACCACCAGTTTGTTCTCTGTATTTAAGAGTCTGGTTTTTTGTTCATTTGTTCATTTGCTTTGTTTTTTAGATTCCACATACAAGTGAAATCAAAGGGTATTTGTCTTTCTCTGTCTGCCTTATTTCATTTAACATAAAACCCTGGAAGGTCCACCCACACCATCACAATTGACAAGACTGTACTCTTTTATGGCTGAGTAATATTTCATTATAAACACACACACACATACATCTTCTATCCAATCATCTATCTATAGGCAGGTTGCTTCCATATCTTGGATGTTGTAAACAATATTGCAATAAACATAAAGGTGCATATATTTTTGCATTAATATTTTCATTTTCTTTGGGTAAATACCCACCACTGTGACCGAGGGTTTAGGTAAGCAAAAGGTAGTTAATAGGTTTTTTTTTCTTTTTTTCCTTTTCTTAAAATGTATTATTGAAGTATAGTTGACATACTATGTTATATTAGTTCCTGGTGTACAACATAGTGATTTGACAATTCTATACCTTCTATACTGGGTCACATAATATTTCTATTTTTAATTTTTTGAGGAAACTCCATTATGTTTTCCACAGTGCTTGCACCAATTTACGTTCCATCAACAGTGCACACGGGTCCCCTTTTCTCCACATCCTCGCCAACACTTGTTATTTCTTGTTTTTGATACTAGCCATTCTGACAGGTGTGAGGTGATATCTCATTGTGGTTTTGATTTGCATTTCTCTGATAAATACTGACGTTGAGCCTCTCTTCATGTGTCTGTTGGCCATCTGTGTGTCTTCTTTGGAAAATTTCTGTTCAGGTCCTCTTCCCATTTTTTATCAGATTATTTGGGGTTTTGATATTGAGTTGTATAAGTTCTTTACATATTTTGGGTATTAACCCTTTATCAGATATATCATTTGCAAGTGTCTTCTCCCATTCAATAGTTTGCCTTTCGTTTTGCTAGTGGTTTCCTCTGCTGTGCAAAGCTTTTTATTGTGGTGTAGTCTCAACAGTTCATTTTCATTTCCCTTGCCTCAGGAGACATATCCATAGATATGCTGCTAAAGCCAATTATTGCCTATGCTTTCTTTTAGTTTTATGGTTTCAAGTCTCACATTTAGGTGTAATAGTTGAGATTCTGAGCATGAGTTTCTTTTGAACAATGTTTTAGTTGAGGATACCTGAGAGCAAAGCTCCAGGAAGCTCCATAGTTGGGGGCAGGAAGCAGATTTCAGAAAGACGGCAGCAGAGTGGGAAACTTACAAACAAAAGCAGAGCAGGACAGTGCTATGAAAGCAGGAAAAGGCATTTCACAAGGCAGGCATTCCCAGCAGTGTAAGAGGCAAGAGGAAAATGTGGTCTGAAAAGGGATCCTTGGATTTTCAGAGAAAGATAGAACAAAGTTATTTTGGAGTTGGCAACAATCTTGATGATGACATAAGGCAGAGTGTTAAAAAATATATACCCATCCCCCTTCAGTTAGTAATACATTTTATATATATTCAGCAAAATACCATATAAGTAAAATGCAAAAATGAAAATGTTTTTAAAGAAATGCATTTTGTTATTTTCTGCTTCATCTGGTCAAGCAATGGGTCATGACATGAACTTAAAAAAACCACTGATCTAGTTTAACCTACTCATTTCATAGAGGTGGGGAATAATGAAAAGGTACATGACAAAAACAAATTCAAGATTCACATGAAGGACACATGGCTTCTAATCCAGTATAAGGCCAATTAAAGGATCCTAGCTCAGTTGGTTCTCCAGAGAAGCAGAAACCATGGGATATGGAGAGATATATTTAAGAGGAAATTTAGTATAGGGATTCGTTCACATAGTTATGAAGGCCAAGTCCCAAGATCTGCCATCTGCAAACTTAAGGACCAAGAAAGCCAGTAGTGTAATTCAGTCTCAGTCTGAAGGGCTGAGAACTGAGAACATCCTCTCTGCATCTGAAAGCCTAAGAAACAGGAGCACCAATGTCAAAGGGCAAGAGAAGATGGATGGCTCAGCTCAAGCAGAGGGAAAGAATTTGCCCTTCCTCTGCCTTTTTGTTCTACTCAGGCCTCAGTGGATCAGGTGATGCCCATCCACATGGGTACGGGTGATCTGTTTACTCAGTCTGCCAATTCAAGTGCTAATCTCTTCCACAGCCACCCTGACAGACAGACCTAGAAACAATGTTCTACCAGCTATCAGGGCTCCCCTTTTTTTTAAAAAATATTTTTTATTTATTTGATAGAGAGCACAAGCTTCGGGGAGGGGCAGAGGGAGAAGCAGGCTCCCCACTGAGCAGGGAGCCTGATGCGGGGCTCGATCCCAGGACTCCCAAGACTCCGGGATCATGACCTGAGCTGAAGGCAGACGCTTAACCGACTGAGCCACCCAGGTGCCCCTATCAGGGCTCCCTTAACCTAGTCAAGTTGACAAATAAAATTAACCATCATGCAGCAAAGGCACATGCCATGGCCTTGAGCTTAAAAATACCTCAGACTTAAAAGCTTTACATATTTTTGCTTTTGAATGCTTATTATTACTTATGACATTTGTACACATATTTCTGTTCTATCTACCACAATAATGCACCTATTAAAAATATACAAATATGGTTTATAGCATACTATTTTGGTTCCAGGTACCCCCGACTTCGTTTGTTTGTTTAGTTATGTTTTCCAAATTTTGGGCTCTGGACCTCCTAACAGACGGGCTTCACTAATCCCTGGGAATCCTAGTCCTTCACTCTTTCCACTATATTATTACTCCGGTCTTCAATTGCCTGCCAAGAAGAGTGATAGAATAGAATGGCTGGAGTCCAAGAGACCTGGTTCAAAAGTAATTTGTGCAATTTTTAATGTGAGATATTGGGCTGGTACCCTTCTTTCCATGAGTCTCTGCTTTCTTCATATCTAAAATCTAAGTAATACTGCCAACTTTAATAAAATACTGGATAGTCCTGTTTAAACATTATTTCTTCCTCCACTCAGGCGGAACAGCTTAGTATCTGGCATAAAGTGGCACTCAATATATATCATTGCCTACACCCATCACCACATCCTTCCAAGCTGCTGTTGCAGAGTGAGCCCTGCTCTAAATTCTTTCTTCGTTATGCCTCCACTTTCTCTCCTATGCCAAAAGCTAGCACAAGTAGTTTGAGCATCCAATAGGGGGAAGGAAAACAGGTTTTCTCTGTATAGCTCATCCCTTCAGAAGAATTTACATTAGGACAGTAAGAGGAAGATCAGGGATAGCTAAAGAGTATTTTTCAACAAAGGAAGTAAAAATTATGAGAATTTCTCTTTGAAAGAACTTGATTTAAACCTCTCTTCACAAAATTTCATGTTTTACACTGACCCATGTATTCAGCTAATTCTCCCATTAAACTGCAAACCTTTTGAGGGCAGGGCCTGTGTCTGTCTCATAATCCTTCCATGGCACCTGTCCCAATCATCTTCATACAGAAAGCCATTAATCGTGTGTTGAATCAATAATACTGGGTTTTATCCAGGTTTGGGGTTTGGAACCTTGTATAATGGTTCTCTTTCTGGAACCCATGCTGTTCTAGTAGAGAGCAGTGAGTAACCAATCCATTACAGCAATGAATAAACAGTCCTGCATTCTGTGAAAGCATCCAAGCAAATGCTACCTAGGGATTCCTCTCAATAGAGATTTGGTGACACAGACTAAAAATAAAACCAATGCTGCAGTCCCTCTGTCCCCACGGCTTCAAGTATGTGCTTTGATTTGAAACAGATGGATTCGCTCTGAGCACAATACTCCTGACAACTAGAAAATAAAACAAGTACACTTTCTGATAATTTACAATACCCAAGGTCCATGATTCAAGAAAATACATAGAGAAATGTCATCACCTGCTTAACTCCTCTAAAGAGTTTCCAAAATAAAACTGCCGATGTTGTTTAGCTTGGTTTGCGTAAACATTTTTATTTTTTTTTTAATTTTATTTGAGAGAGAGAGATTGAGAAAATGAGTGGGAGGAGGGGCAGAGGGAGAAGCAGACTCCCTGCAGAGCAGGGAGACCAATGTGGGACTCGATCCCAGGATCCTGGGATCATGACCTGAGCCAAAGGCAGATGCTATACTGACTAAGCCACCCAGGCACCCCCATATAAACATTTTTAAAGGGAACAAGCTAGACTCCTTTTCATGCCTCAGGACTATAATAGATCAGATGTAAAAAACTGTAAGTCTCTAGAAATAAGTTGATAATATTCTGTGTATGTGTATATATATATTATATATTATATAGCCCTGATAGCTGTTTTAGTTTGAAGAACACTCATAGATAAGCCTCATCTGATTCTCCCTTGTAGTCACTTTTGTTTCCATTTAACAGATGAGGAAACTGAAGGATAGAGAAGTGATTTTTTCCGAAGTCATTCCTGCAAGGGTAATACTTTCACATTCTGAACTGTTTTATTCTTTATATCATGCAGTTCCACTACTGATCTTTGCTACTGTATTGTTCTGATTTTCCTTTATTCTATCTTGGTGTCTGTGGAAAATATTGCTAATGAGGTACTTTCCTCTAGCAGGGTTACCATGTGATGGCAATTTCCACCTTGAATCAGAGCAGTAGGAAAAATAACAAAGGAAGAATCACAAAGAGCATCTGCTGATGATAGCAAAGACGATTGAGGGGCTGGAATGGAAAATTCTGGGAACAAGACTGAAGCTACACAGCACTGTATGCCTGGATCTCTTAAAATTTTTTCTTCAGTCGTCAGTAAATGGCAATGATCTAGAATGTAGGACTGCAGTAAGCAATTTTAGGTAAGCTAATGGTACAAAATGACCTGAGACTTCACTTGTGCTGCCACAATTCATATACAACCAAGAAATTTTATGGTACAGCATTAAATAAGAATGGCTTAGCTAGATAATGTGTATACTCGATGACCTTCACAACAGCAGCAGAAGTCTTTATAACTACCAGGATTGATTCCAGCCATTCTCTCCTATTAGGGCTGCCTTCAAAGGCTTTTCTGTTGTTGTAATAAGTTCTAATGCAGCTATATTGCTCTGCTCTAATTAAACTCTTTCAATTATAATCTAAATCCTACATGCTTCACGCCAGTTGCAATAACTATGAGCTTTAATCTGATATTTTAAAAAACAGAATTTCAAATATCAAATACGCATTCCATATTTCTCTCCCTCAAAAAACATTCAAGCTGTGCCAATATTGGGTTTCAGGATTCATTTATTTGATCAAAAATTTAGTAATAAGCTGGTTAAAGAAACCTCCAAAGTTTTTGGAACTAGGGAAATTTTAATTATGGACCAGATGTTAGATGATATTAGGAAATTATGTTCTTTTTGTTAGGTGTAATAATGATATTGGATTTGTAGGGAAAAGTCCTTTTTTAGGAAATACCAACTAAAGTATTTATAAAGTGTCATGAAATCTGCAACTTATTTGTTAATGATTCCAATAAAAAATATATATATACACATATATACATATACATAGAGAGAGAAAGTTATAGGTGATAATATAGATTAAGCAAATGTAGCAAATATAAAAGTTATTGAATGTAGATTGTGGATATATGTGCTAATTATGTCAACTGTTCATCTTTTCTGTATATTTGCACATTTTAATAATAAAATGTTGGAAAAAGTTAATCCTACATTACATGCCAAAAACAGAGGAACTGAGGTCATAAAAAATAAATAAATAAAACAAAGTCCCTGACTTCATAGTCCAATAGTCTAACTAAAGGTATGTAAATATATATATATAATTATTATAATTTGCAATGAATATAGTACTAACAGTAGGTAGAAGATACTTGAGGGCACAGAAAGGAAGAATATAATTCTGCCTACAGATGTCAGGTAAACACTTCCACAGGGACTGAGTCTTACATATGGGGGCTCAAAAAATTCACGAGCAGGGAGGGCACTGTTGGCAGAGGTGAGTGATAGGCCTCACTGCTGAAGCCTGAAACAGCACTGAAAGGTTGGGGAACGGCACACTCAGGGTGAGTGGACCACTGAGTATAAAACGGAAAGAGTGGAAGATGAGTCTACAAGCTACACAAAGACTGGGGATCTGACAAGAAGAGTATGTTCTGCTAAGTTGCAAAGTTTTCCTGGAGGCAGTGTGAATACTTAAGAAATTAAAAAACTACTGTTAGATATATACAAATATTAAATCATTATGTGTTATATACCTGAAACCAACATAATGTTACATGTCAATTAGGTAAGAAAGAGGATGACATGTTCATCGATCCATGACTTCCCAACTGAGTAGTTATTCGAACTCCTGGATCAAAAAGACTTCTTGGTCAGCATCACATAAAAATGACCTTAAAGTTTCCCAAAAATTTAAGAAAAAGCATGGCTGATTTTTTTCTGGTTAAATGAGCCCAGAGAATGCATGCCATGTTCATGCCAACAGAGATTAAATAGTGAAAACTGTTAATGATAAGGGATTAATATATAAAGAAATACCTACCATTTAAGAAAATCTGGCATGCAAATTCAAGGATTAAGAACTAAACCAAAGAAAAAATAATTTAAGGAAGATTGTTCACATTATTAGAAGATGATTAACTTTGAAGAACCTCTAACTTGTGTGTTAATCTACCCATGAATACTGAAATTCTTTTCTTCAAAGATAATTGACTATTTACTTGAAGTCTATGAACAAACAATTCTCTATTGCTAAGAGCTCAGAAGGTCTACTTATTGGATATCTTTGAGAAATTTTAGGAATCACATAATATGTTAAAATGTAGTTCTTTAATAGATTGTTGGAAAAGTATTCAAAGAAAGGATAAGAGACAAGACGACCTTAAATTGAATAACATTAAAATCCTTAGTAAGCACTTTTACACTATATCCTTGGGAGAAACTATAACATCTGCTAGGCTTTTTCTAACTTGAATTCCCAGGCTACCAATTAGAAATGGAAAATTACTTAAGTCATGCCTGTGCCCACAGGAACTATTTAGACTCTAGGTTTCTCCCATATGAGCCTTTGGTCATGCCTCTAGAGAAGACCAAAGAAAATATCCACATTGTCAGAGAAGAAACAGAGAGGTCTTAACTTAAAACAAGGATGTAGAGCAAAAATACAAATAGCTAGACTATTATTTCTTTAATCAAAAAGCACCTAGGATAATCCTCCTAAATTTTTCCATTGAGCTCATGGCCTAGAAAATTTAATATAGCCCTCGGGGAGCCTAGGGGCATAGCCCAAAGGTGCCACCTAAAATATGAAATATTTAAAGTGTCCATATAACCTTTAAAAATGTTTGCAAGTTTTGTGTTCTACTCCTTAATATATCAAAGCTTCTTTTAATGTAAACATGGTTTCAGCTACCTGTAAGTTAAATTGTTAATCCTTTCCATAAATCTTTGAATGAAATCAATGCTCTCAAAGATAATCATGCTTATTTCTGGCTTTATAACCTAAGTACACTCAGCTTGAGAAGCATGACATAGACAAAATCCAAAGATTTCTGTGTAAAGATCACATGCCAGAGGATAATATTGAGACCTCCAGGGCTCCAGAGATGGAGGACTACCTGCTCTTCAGTTAGTGAATGCTGTTGATGGTCTTTTAGATTTTCTTCATTACTCGGGGAAATGAGTGGTATGGGTACCACTGCTCATGCCTTGAGATCAAAAAAGAAAAATCTTGTACTCTTCAGTTGAACTAAGAAAAATTCAAGGAAAATACAATAATTTTCTCAGCTTAGGTCATGCTCATCTCTAGATCAACAGTTGAGCTGAAAATTGAATACCATAATTACTCCAACATAAAACTGTGAGGTCTTAGGCCCCACAGTCAGACGGCACAGGATAGGAAAGTGTGATTGGAAATCTGCACTAGAATTTTCTGACTGGGGTGGGGAAGAATGGCCTCCTCAATGAGGAGAGGTGCTGGACATATATAGATGAGATACTAACCTAAACTGACTAGGGTGGGGAAGAATGGCCTCCCCTAAGCCATGAGGATAAGGAGGGGTGCTAGACACGTATAGATGAGATACTAAACTCCTATTCCGCCTCCAGGTCTCAGTCCGGCCACTGTTAGCCTCAGGGAGGCCTCTCTTGACTCTCCCGTGTTGGTTTTGTTACTCTCTTTACATATCCCCATGGACTCTGCCTAAATTGATAAAATATCTGTATTCTCAACTTCATTGTATGAATCTTTAGTGCAGGAAGTTTGTCTCTCTTATTCACACTGCCTTAAACATAGTGAGTCCTCACTAAATACTGACTGCCCATAAGATTAAATAACAATCACTTTTGTACCAGACATCAATGGCAAATCAGTAATAATAATAAAATGGTACTAATGTAATATTTAATATTACATTAAATATGGTAATAATGATATTTAGCTTCATGCCCTCCTCTTTATCATTAATTCATTTCCTCTATTTATGGGAAGTTTATGCATGCTTGCATAAACCTTTAAAATTTTTCTATACAATGATGTATTGTATGGTGATTAACATGACATAATAAAAAATAAAATAAAAAATATTAAAAAATAAATAAATAAAATTTTTCTATAATGGTTTATCTTCTGGGCAGAAAGAAACCAGATATGTATTTCCTTTCTCAGATTCATTTATGTTTGACTAGAGAAGTTAATCAATCATGAAATCCAATTAGCATGCTACTCTTAGGAGCCACAAGTGCTGCTGAAGTGTCCCTCATTCATATTAACATCATCATTTTAGTAGAATCTATTTAACAAATAACATAATACCTGGTGGAATGGCTTAAAATTAGGACACACTTCAGCCAGCTTAATAGCAATAAATTGGAAAAGTATGTGAATAAAAGGGAGTGTCTTATTCATTGGAGCTCTTCCTGAAAGCAAAGATGCATTTTTTTAAAAACAGAGAGGCAATCTAAAGCACGTAAGAAACACCAGATCCTCTTCAATGAATTATGACTTGTGGTTATTTCCCCCCAAGTAACTATGAACACAGATTATAAAATATTAATCAGCTTCAACCTCTATTTATCATGCAGGACAGACAGAAACTTCAGACATAAATGTTATCAGTCTTGATTCAGGTCTTTTGGAAAAGTATCTTCTGGAACTGGCATGTGTTGGTCAGAGATTCAGAACAAATGTTAATGGACAGTAGAAAGTAGAATGATGTCACTGGTTAAGTCAGCTGAGACCAGGTGGTCTGTAGGTTGCACCTTAATTCCCATACCATCTTCAGTTCGTCAGATAAAATTAATGACTCACTCCAAACAATAAATGACTGTTGTTTGAGGCTAGAGGACAAATTCCTTTGCAAGGTCACTACATGTAAACACTGCATACTTTATTAAATTCTGACTGAGATAATCAAGAGGGAAATAACAAATTTGAATCTGACATTATAGTCCCACCACTGTAGCACTGGAAAAGTAAGAGAATCAGGACTTTTTTATATAAAGAGTAATGAAATGGATAAATTGCCACAAGTGATAAATGACATAAGAAATGTGATTCTCAACATATGGTTTAGAGATCAGACACATAGAAGGAAGCCCTATCCCTAAAATGTTGACATAGCAATAGAGTTTTCTATAGGAATGAAAATTCATTTTCACAAAAGTCAAAGAATTGAAGGGCTATGGCATATGGTGACACATAGATTCTGCTCAGGCATTTTGTCACCTATCTCAGTGCTATACTCAAATACAACGAGATTGGGGCACTTCAAGTTTGCCGGCTACAAACTGTCTATTTTTTTCAGAAGCAAATGGACTAGGTGACTCAGCAGACTGTGGATTTCCCATCACGAGGAGTTCAATCACAGGCCAAAAGACCACTTAGCAGAGATGTGGGGTACAGCCTTTAAGATCCCTTCAACTCTCATAGTACCACTCCTCCTGTACTTGTACATATCAAACATATCATACTCTTGTAATTATTTCTTTAATAGAATTCTTCTTTTAAGTGCTATGAGGACAGGAGGCTACTTCTACCTTCTTCACTGCAGTGTGCTCAGACTAGCACAGTGTCTAACCGATGAGACACTCAATAAAATATTGTTCATTAACTGACTGACAAGTCTTATAAACCTAAAATAAAGGGGTGCTTGCTGAGTTAAATGTTTTTTTAAAGATTTTATTTATTTGACAGAGAGAGAGCACAAGCGGGGGGTTGGCAGAGGGAGAGGGAGAAGCAGGCTCCCCGCTGAGCAGAGAGCCCAATGTGGGGCTCTATCCCAGGACCCTGAGATCGTGACCTGAGCCAATGGCAGACACTTAACCAGCTGAGCCACCCAGGGACCCTTAGTTCCTCCCAAATTGAAATGGAAGCTGTTTTAAAGAATGTTCAGATTACTGTGACTTCCAAAGTTTCAAATTAAAATATACAGAATTTGAAGCTAACTTCATATATTATTATTACAGGGCAATAATACTTTGTAATAAAACACATCTAATTTTCCATCCCATTCCTAGTAAATACTAGTATATATATATGTATTAGCATAAATAATGTAAAAGGAGGCAGTTGTATCATTCCCAAAACCATTTATTGCCTTTGACTCATCACTGAAATTATAAAATTTAATTATTTTCTAAACAAATAAATGCAATCTTCCAAATAAACAGTGTTGTTGCTTCGGTCAAAATTCGACTAGAAGCTTTGGAAATTTTTGATAAATGCAGAAAAATTTTGATTTTGCATTTTGATAAATGCAAAAAAACAAAAATGCCAACAAATCAGGTATGAGTAATACTGGGAGGAAGATCATAAAATCTGGAAACACTCTACCTTTAGTTACTTCAAAATTGACTTCAATTTCCCATTTTGCTTTCATGAAACTGAAAATCAAAATTGTAGAAGATAGTGTGATTCATGATACTAAGATGACAGTCATCATTTTGCATACTCAAAAGAGAGACAACTGCCCCACATCAAAAGACTAGTAATGAAGACATTTTTATGAATTTAATTAAAATAAAAGGTCCAAATGCTGAATATATATATTTTTTATTTTTCCCTTCAACTGACTTAACTGACTTTCTTCCCCCAAATATCACACTGATAGCCCTGATTGTATAGATCAGGGATTTCCCACTGCCCCAAGGGTCGCAAAATCAAGGTGGAAAGCCTGCAAACAGATGTGTTTGTAAAACTGAATGCCTGTAGGGGGGATATGTATGTATCAGTATGCTACAGTTGGAATTACCTCCCACTTTTTAGTCTAGCCTGCCTCACACATAAACATAATCTCCCTGGTACTTTCTGATGGCCTTTGGTATTTGATCCCAGACTTAGACCAACCCCCAAGAAATAACAAAATGTTTTTTTCTCTTCATTCAATCAACCACTATACTTCATAGATATAATTATTTGCCTTCATGGAACTAATACAATGCTTTAAAGATAGCAAAAGTACTAACAAAACATAAAAATTTCAGGGCAAAATGCATATATGTATAACCAAATAAAATAGATAACTAAATTTAGAAAGATTACACAATATCCAGGCACAGGGCCAAGTGTTTTATATGTAACATATCATTTAATGCTCAAAACTATGAGAAAGGTAATATTATCATTACTGCCATTTTGTAGATAAGAACAAAAGTTGAGTGACATAAATATCTTACCCAAATTCAGCTGGCTAAGTAGATGGCTAGGATGGGATTCAAACCTAAATAGCCTGACTACAACATCTGCATTATTAATCACAGGAATATTATGTGTGTGTATATATATGCGTGCATGCACATGCGGAGAGAGATATCAAGTTCATGCCTATAAGCAAGGGCAACTTTTCCTTTCTTCTAGCTAATGGCTTCTTGAAGAAGGTAAATTTAAGAAAGGCATGCCCTTCAATTACATTACACTGAAGAGATCAGTGGCTTAACAAATTTCAATGACCATGCAGCCATTCAGCTCACCAGAATCTTCAAAATCCCATATTACAAGCCAGAGGACTCCAAGGGAATCAGAAAGTACCAGTGAGATTGCAGAGAGAAGCTGGAGACAGAAATCTTATAAATTTGCTTATGAACTACTAAACTCACCACTGAGCCGTGCATATAAGGTTCTGACCCTAAAGAGTATATTATACAGACTTTGGAAACTGAACTAAGATATAGATATTGTCCAAGTCTCAGACTGGCCACTACTAGCACACACATGGGGCAGATACGAGTAGCAATGAAAAGGCTTTGAAAACAGAACTGACATTGTAACCACAGCCAAGAGAGAAGCAAGTGGAACTTATAGTTTGAATGCCATTGGGTATTTTGCCTGCTAAAACAAAATGTCAACATTCCTCACAGAATTTAAAGAGACTCAGTGTCTCATAATATAATATGCAAAATGTCCAGGATACAATCCAAAATTACTTGGAATATGAAGAACCAGTAAAATCCCAATTTGCATGTAAAAAGTCAATTAACATATGCCAACACCAAGTTGACAGAGATGCAGGAATTATTTGACAAAAATTTTAATGCAGTTATTCTTAAAATGTTGCAAAAAATGAAGAGAAAAACTCTTGAAATCAAGCTTCTTAACAGAGAGAAACATTTTGTTTAAAACATGAATGGAGACAGGAAACTGGGGGGGAAATACCAAAAGGTCTAACGTTTGTGTCACTGGAGTCTCAGAAAAAGAATTGAAAAAGTGTGGTATAAAAATATACTTGAAGAAATAATAGATAAAAACATCTTAAATTTGGTGAAACTTAAAGCTACAGATTTAAGAAGCTCAGAAAAGGTCAAACAGGATAAAAACACACACCAAAAAAACAAAAAACATGCCCAATAGACCTAATAATCAAACTGCTGAAAACCAAAGATAAAGAAGTAATCTTGAAAGCAGCCACAGGAAAATGTTACATTACTTCTAATAAAATAATGATTTGAAAAAAACCAGATTTCTCATCAGAAACAACAAAAGTCAGAAGGAAGTGAAACATTTATAAAGTGCTAAAAGAAAAGAATTGATGACCAAGATTTCTACATTCAGCAAAGATATTTCATAGAAAAGAAGGTGAAATAAACACATTCACAAATGAAGGAAAATCCTGAGCTAGCAGAATGCTGTAAAATAATTACTAATGGAAGCACTTCAAGGCAGAGGGAAATGATATCAGAAGACAGTTTTGAATACCAGGAAGGAAAGAAAAGCAATAGAAATGGGCAATATTGCAGTAAATATAATAGATTATTGTTTCCCTCTTGAGTCTTTAATACATGTTTGATGGCTGAAAGAAAAAAACTACATCTTCTGATAGAGCTTTCAATGCATGTATACATAATATGTATGACAACTGCAAAACAAAGGGTAACGGTTAAAGAACCTACATAAAAACAAGATTTCTATATCACATCTGAGGTAGTAAAATACTCATCCCTAATAAACTGTAAAAACTTAAGTGTGTATTTTTAAACCTGGAGCAACCAATTAAAAAACCCATTCAAAGCAATATAGTAAACACAACAGATAAAGTGAAATAGTAAAAAAAAATGTTCACATAAATCCAAAAGAAGCAAGGGGAGACAGAAAAACTAAAAATATAAGGAATTATCAAAAAACAAATATAAAATGGTAGTCCTAATTCCACATGTCAATAATTACATTAAATGTAAATGATCTAAACATACAATATAAAGGACATGTCAATAAGGATTTGAAATAAGGTGACACAGTTCTATGCTATTGGCAAGTAACTCACTTTAAATATAATGTTATAAGTAAGTTAAAAGTAATAGGATAAGGGCACCTGGGTGGCTCAGTCATTAAGCGTCTGCCTTTGGCTCAGGTCATGATCCCAGGGTTCTGGGATCTAGCCCTGCATCTCAGGCTCCCTGCTCCGCGGGAAGCCTGCTTCTCCCTCTCCCTCTCCCCCTCCCCCTGCTTGTGTTCCCTCTCTTGCTGTGTCTCTCTCTGTCAAATGAATAAATAAAATTTAAAAAAATAAAGTAATAGGATAGAAAAATAAATACCAGGCAAAACTAATCAAAAAAAGCTGTAGTGGTTATATTAATATCAAACAAAGTAGACTTCAGAGTCAAGAAAAATATTAGGGATAAAGAGGGACATTACATGATAATAAAAGAAATCAATTCAGCAAGACTTAATCCTAAATGTGTATTCATCTAACCATAAATCTTCAAATACGTGAACGAAAATTGACAAAAATACAATGAAAACTAAACAAGCGCACTAGTATAGTTGAAATCTTCAACACTACTCTCTCAGTAATCATTTGAACTGTAAACAGAAAATGAGCAAAGTTATAGAACTGAGTAACATCATAAATACGTAGGATATTATTGAAATCTATACGAGATTCCTTCCAATAAAGGCACAATACCCATTCTTTTCAAATGCACATGGAACAACTGCTAAATAGAATGTATCGTAAACTATTCAGTAAATCTTAACATATTTAAAGGAAATGAAATTACACAAAGTATGTTCTCTGCCCATAATGGAATTAAACTAAAATCAATAATATAAAGATTCAAGGTTAAGGTCTCCAACACTTGGGAACCAAACAATTCATTTTTAAATAATTCATGGTTCCAAGAGTACGCCTCAAAGGAAATTAGGAAATAATTTGAACTAAATGAAAACAAATCTACATATTATCAAAATTTATCAGATGCAAGTGAGGCAGTGCTTAAAGGGAAATTTATGGTATTAAAAGTTTATAGGAGAAAAGAAAAACTCAGATCAATAGCCTAAGCTTCCACTCTATGAGACCAGAAAAAAAAAAAAAAAGAGCAATATAAAGCCAAAAAAATTAGAAGTAAATAATAAAAATTAAAGTGGAAATCATTGAAATAGAAAAAAACAGCACTGGACATCAAAGAAGCTAAAAACCAGTTATTTGAAAAGATGAATAAAAATGTAAGTCCTAGCAAGACTCAAAAAGAAAAAAAAGAAGGGGAATAAAATATGGGGAATAAAAGGAAGGATTTCACTATAGAGCATGTAGACATTAAAAGAGCACTTAGGGGGCACCTGAGTGGCTCAGTCCGTTAAGCGCCCGACCATTGGTTTCAGCTCAGGTCATGATCTCATGGGTTGTGGGATTGAGCCTCCCACCCTCAACAGGGCTCCACACTCAGTGGGTAATGTTTGAAGATTCTCTCCCTCTGCCCTCTCCCCACTCATGCATATGCATGTGTGCACATTCTCTCTCTCTTTCAAATAAATAAATGTTTTAAAAAAATAAAATAGCAATTAGGGAATATTATAAACAACTCTATACATATAAATCCAACAACTTAGATGAAATGAACTAATTCCATGAAAATCATTAACTATCAAAATGCACCCAAAATCAAATAAATAATCCAAATAGCTTTGTAACTACTAAAGAAATTGAATCCATTGTTTAAAACCTTCTGAAAAAGAAGTGTGGATTTTTTTTACAGTGATTTCTTAAAAAAAAAATTTAAGGGGGGCGCCTGGGTGGCTCAATTGGTTAAGCGTCTGCCTTCGGCTCAGGTCATGATCTCAGGGTCCTGGGATCGAGCCCCGCATCGGGCTCCCTGCTCGGCGGGAAGCCTGCTTCTCCCTCTCCCACTCCCCCTGCTTGTGTTCCTGCTGTCGCTCTCTCTCTGTCAAATAAATAAATAAAATCTTTAAAAAAAAAAATTTAAGGAATAAATAACACCAATCCTATAAAACACGTTCAAAAAAAAGAATACACTTCCTAATTCATTTTATGAACCCCAGCATTAATCTGACACTAAAACTGGGCAAAGACAGGATAAGAAAAAACAACTACCTACCAATATATTTCATGAATAAAGAGGAAAATATCCTCAGCAAAATATTCACAAATTAAATCTATCAATATATAAAAAGAGTGTGAACTACAATCAAGTGTAGAATTATCCCTAGAATGCAAAGTCTGGTTCAATATTTGAAAATCAATTAGCATAATCTACCACATCAATAAAGGAAAAAACACATTATGATATCACTTAATGCAGAAAAAAACATTTGACAAAATTCAAAATCCATGCATGACTAAAACTCTCAGCTAACTCAGCATATAAAGGAATTTCTTCAATTTTATTTTTTTTAAAGTATCTACCAAAAATCCTACATCTAATATCTTACTAAAGGTAAAAAACTAAATGATCCCCCCCCAACATTGGAAACAAGACAAGGATGTCCACTCTCATCACTCCCACTCAGCAACTTACTACAAGTCCTAACCAGCACAATAAGACAATAGGAATTAAAGGCATACAGATTGCAAAGAAAGAAAAGTCTCCTATTCGTGGGTAACATGACTTTCTATGTAGAAATAATAAGAAATCTATTTTTTAAAACTCCTAGAACTAATTAGTGAATTAAGTAATGTCACAAGATACAAGAAAAACATGTATCAGTCATATTTCCATATACCAGCAATTAGAAACTAGAACAATCGGAAATGAAAATTTTAAAACATATTTATAATATCTCAAAAAATATGAAATTATTAGGTATGAACCTAATAAAACATCTGAATGCTGAAAACTAAAAAACACTGATAAAAAAATTTAAAATGGCTCAAGTAAATGAAAAGATATACTGTGATTATTACATATTAAAATTATTTAAAATTTTAAAAATTTCAATAATATTGAATGCTTGTATGAATGTGGAACAAAAGCAACTCTTATACATTGTTGTGGGAAAGTAAAATGAAACAACTACTCTAGAAAACAGCTGACAGTTTCTTACAAAGTGAAATATATATTCACCATATATCTTACAAAATGAAATATGAAATGTGACCCAGCACACCCACTCCTGAGTATTTACCCTAGAATAATAAAAACATATGTTTACACAAATGTTTTTCAACAGCTCTACCCATAATCTTCCAAAACTGGAAAGAATCCAACATTCTTTAATAGGTAACATCCATGCATTGGACTCCACAGTAAAAAAGAAGAAGCTCAATATATGCAATATATTGAATGAATCTCAAAAACATTATGGTGAGTGAATTAAGCCAGTCTCAAAAGGTTATGTACTGTGCAATTACATTTTTATGATATTCTCAAAAAGACAAATTTATAGTGACAGAGAACCAATCAGTGGGTACCAGACTTTAGAAGCAAGAGGAAGGTGTCACTACAAAGGGATAGCAGGAGGGAGATCTGGGGAATCATGGAGCTGTTCTGCATCCTGGTCATGGTAGTATTTATACAAATCTATGCAGCTATTAAAATCCATAGGACTGTACCCTAAAAAGTTAATTTTACTGCATGTTGTTTAAAAACTAAATAAAATAAACATATAGTGGAATCAACAGAAGCTATTTGTATTAATCCAGGACATTCTCAGCCTCAAAAAAATAAGAAGTTAAACTAATATTGACTTAATCAAACAAAGGTTTGTTTTTCATATTTAAGAAGTCCCAAAATAAGGAGTTTCTTGTTTGGTTAGCTGTTCAAGAATGCTGTCAAGGCCACAGGTACTTTCTATTTTCAGGTTATTATCCTGTTGACTTTTCATCCTCATGCTTGTTGTCTCTCGGCCAAATATGGCCACTGGGGCTTCAGGCATTAAGATCTTGCTTAAGGCTGGAAGAGGGTGTTAAGAAGAAAGCCATATCTGCCCTCATTATCAAGAAATAAAAGCCTTTGCAGAAGACCACACACTTCCAGCAGACTTCCCTTTACATTTCATTGGCCAGAACTGGGTCATTTACCCACCACTGTATCCTGATTGTGTATCCAATTACAAGTGAAAGACTAAGGAGTTACCTCCACTTGAAAAATCATGATTCATCTTCAGAAGTTGCTGCCCTACTGCCCTGCACAAGTAACTACCTGCTTCCACTACTTAAGAGTATGAACTAAAGTTTGTTCGCTTGTTATTTCCACGTGATATATGGAATTTGTGAAAAAGACTACTTCACTTTTGAAGTACTACTTCATTTTCTCTAATTAAATAATCATTTCAAATTCTTATCACAAGTTTTTTAATACACCCAATCTATATTATAGAGAATACGTTTTGGATAAGCTTAAATTTATTCCACATCAGAGACTTAAAAAATACATGGAAAAATAAGTGTGCATGAATGCACATGCAGAGGAACTAGTGCTTTGAAGAAAGTAAACTGATACAAATATCTGGCAGAAATGTTAACATCCAAAATGCTTTCATTCTATACGCAAATCTTTTTTTAAAAAATTTTTTTCAATATAGCTTTCCTACCACCTTAAGAAAGGGTATTTTCTTCAGAAATGCTTGATGGCATTTGCTTAAGGACTGCATGATTAAGAGTACAGTCAATCCAAAGGGGAGCTGGAGGAAGGCAATAAAGATGTGAGAATACCTTCTCACAAAATTCACATTTCCTTTTTATCTTAAAAGTCTGAGATTGTTTTTTTTCAGTGCAGCCCTTGCTCATTCCTGATCTCATTTTCATCTTCCATATTCTGTGCAAAATTTCCAACCAGGGAAGAAACATTTGGTACCTTGGGCTGTTCGTCCTTTTATAGTCTTGCTGATCTTTGCGTCTAGCACCTCTGTACATTTTCTGGTTTCCCATAGAGTATGCAAAACCCAAAGAAAGGCTTATTTTTGTCCAAGATGGTGTCAAAGAACAATATCAAGTGTTCATATAAGCACCTGCCAGTGGATCAGCGTTTAAAAAGCTCAGGTGGAAATTCAAAGAGAATTCAGACTCCTTCTTCAGACCTACTTTTATAAGTGATCTTGCTAACCTAATGTCACATTTTTTTTTAAATGCTAAGCTCTACTGAACATCATACAGATAAATCAAATACAAACTGCTAAACTGCTTTCTGTACCAGCTGTAAAAGACAGATGAGTGTCTGACTCCTGCTAGTTACTTTCCCCTTAGGGAAAAAAAAGGAAGCAGCTGCTCTGAGCAATTTTTTTATGGACTCGCCAGTGCTTTTTGAGAGAGAACAAGTTTCTTTAAGGATGGCAAACATAAAGGTAAGATAGATATGGTTGTGAAATTTCACTCATCTACAAGAAGGTAAAAAGTTAAAATCCCATCCTCTTCACCCCAGCCCAATTTCTGGCATTTGGTTGAGGTACTCTATTAAGAGAATAAAGATGATTCTTTACATGCATGCACACGAAGAAAGGCATTTTTGCTGGCAAACATGTTCCATGAATAGATTTATCCAGGTAATGTCATCACAGGGAATTTAATCCAATACCATGTATTAGGTTATAAAGTTATTCATCTGTTACTGTGATTTGTAAGTCCAATAGTCTACTTGAATGTGTAATTCACTAAATTCTAAGATAAACTGTAAAATTACCAACACCTCCCCTTCACTCTTAGAAGATTCATTTAAATACTGCTTCATCAATAGTATCTATCGTATATAAATTTCTACAAATCAATTACTTTTTATCTTACCTGCATCTGTTTTCACTAAACTTTACCTATAAGACTTCTGTCTTGGGATGCCTGGGTGGCTCAGTCAGGTAAGTATCTGTCTTTGGTTCAGGTCCTGATCCCAGGGTCCTGAGATCAAGCCCTGAGTCTGGCTCCCTGGCTCTGCAGGGAGTCTGCTTCTCCCTCTCCCTCTACTTCTCCACCCCGCTTGTGCTGTCTCTCTCTCAAATAAATAAATAAAATCTTAAAAAAAAAAAAAAAAAAGACTTCTATCTCAAAGGGGGGTGGATTTTATTCCTTTGTAAGACAATGAACTCCTCTAACAATACTCAGCCTTCAATGATTTATTTAATGTTTTTATATGACCAACATCAACTTCTTTGTTAAACCTCTTGTCCTAACTCCCACCACCAAAATGCCCTTTCAAAACAAAATATTTGACATTACTACTGTCTTCCTTTCATTTCTTTTAGTCCCAAATTCCTGGAATAAATGGTGAGCATTCTGTGATTCAGCCATAAGAGAAAATGTTTTCCTTTATTGCATTATGCATCATAAACAATGTTGTCTACTGTTAAGCACACAGATACATACACACACACACATACACCTTCACTCATGGCACTGCCAATAAAATCAGCTCTGCTCTTAATAGTCATTTGGAGACCTAGGCTCCTTCCATCTTGAAACTACCATGGAGGAGAGAGAGATTAATACTGTGTTTTTACAATGACTGTCCTCACTTTATATGTCAATAATGCAATCATGTGGAGAGTAAGTATACTAGCTCAAGAGGCTCTTGGATAAAGAAAAGAGGTACAAGTTATCATAATTTCATATAAAGGTCATCTCCTTCGGAAAGTATATCAAAGTCCCTGAATTCAAACTCAGGCTCCATACTTACTAGAGGTATGACCTTGAGCAAATTGGTTATCATATCTGTAATTCAATGTATTTACTGTAATGTCAATATATTAATAACACATCAAAGGATTATCCTACAAATTAAGTGGATTGTTACCCATAGGGTATTAAAACAGCACTGATCACATAGTATTGTTTATGTATCTTTTCCCCTAGATTATAAATTTCCTTAAGTAGTGGCACTATAAAAACTTGAACAGCGTCTGACAGTTCTTGCAAATAAATAATGTCAAATGTGTAAACCTACATATATATCTCATGTAATATATATACACAATATATATAATCTCATGTTTTATATATATATACACATACACATATATATATATACACAGACACACACACACACAATATATATACACATAATCTCATATAATGCTTGCATGAGTCCCATAGGGTAGATATTTTTATCTCCACTTTAATAGATGAGGAAGGAAGTTAAGAGAGATTGTATAATCTACTCAAAGTCAGACAGCTAATCAAGATTCAAATCCAGGCCTGTCTTTCTGTAGCATCCCTTTCCCACTACCGCACACTACCTAGGAGTATGTAAGCCAATTTATTCATACCACCAAAACAGCATTTATTATGTATTTTGTCTTGTCTATCTTCTCCACTTCTGTGAATTACTCAATTAGCAGACAACATGCTATATTAATTAATGGCAAGCATTAAACACATGGAACAAAATTTGGACAGAGAACAAAGTGATTTAGAAGGTAGAGTCAACCAATTTTCAAACAATTAATGTTTGGTGAGGGAAAAGTCACAGATGGCAAGTTTTCTAGCTTAGCCATTAAGATTCAGAGCTCTGGAAGAAGAGAAGATTTGGGAAGAAAGATGTCTAGGCAGGGCTGGCAAGTAAACAGTAGGACAAATAGACTCTGCTAAAAAAAGAGAAGTCTGTTCTAGATATAGGTGTAGGGTTAATCATCATATAGGCAGGATAAAAAACATGGGAGAGGAAGAGTTCACTCAGATTTAAAGGAGACTTCTTTCCTTACAATATATCAAAATTCAGGTAGCATGGAAGCCAACTGAATTGACAGTAATCTAACATCGCTTATTCTTTCCAATGTACCACATAGTTTTAATGTATTCCCAGATATAATTATATAAAGATCCTTCTATTTCTTCTCCATCCTATCATTTCTTCAGTTGGTTAATGATGTTAAGAAGTATTAAATTAATTAAACAAGCAGGCCATTAAACTGAGGTAGTTTCAAAGCATTAGTAGCCTACATCATCAAACCAAAATCTAAAATCAGAGTCTATTCCTGTAAATACACTTGTATCAGAGAAAATAAAATTTGAGAGCAACCAATCACAAAGAGCCTTTCCCAAATAAGGCAACTCCTTAAGGTGTACCTAATGAATTAATTTTCTTGCTTTGCTTTCACATCTGCTATATAAAAGCCTTTACCCTAGGTCCTGACAGCAAAGTGCTCCTTGCCACTTTTGATTTGGTGCTGATTCAAATCAATGTTTGTTCAAATTCTTGAAAATTTTAATACGACTCAATTTATCTTTTGACAGAAGGTAAAAAATGTACATCATAAATGCAATACACTATGTCACATTTTAAAAAACTGACATTGCTTGTTTTCATCTAAGATTAAAGATTTGAACTTGGAGCAGTTTCTAGCAACTTCTAAATGAAGAACAGCAGCATATAAAGTACCATTAAATAGAGTAAACCAATTTTAGAATCTTAAGAAACTAAGGCTTGTTAGGACACTAATGACCACCTATCCTAAGTGAAAATCCATTTTATTGTCTTCCCAGAATCTATTCCCACTTCTGGTAAAAAAAATATATAGATATAGATATATAGATATAGATATAGATATAGATATATCAGTTTTGCTTTAACGAAATAACCTTTCCCTCTTGGGCACGGCCTTGATAAGACTGACTGTAAATCAAGGGACACA
The DNA here is from genome assembly GCF_011800145.1 of Mirounga leonina. Classification (NCBI taxonomy): domain Eukaryota; kingdom Metazoa; phylum Chordata; class Mammalia; order Carnivora; family Phocidae; genus Mirounga; species Mirounga leonina. Next base: position 284,984 of record NW_023270971.1, read on the forward strand.
ATTCTCCTCTGACCAATGTGTGGACAGATGACCCCAGTTTGGCCAATAAAATTCGGGCTATCTCCATGGCACATACCCTCCCCAATGTCCATCACCCAGCCACCCCATCCCTTCCACCCCCAATGGAGCACTGGGTGTTATACGAAAACAATGAATCATGGAACACTACATCAAAAACTAATGATGTAATGTACGGTAATTAACATAACATAACAAAATAGAATTTAAAAAAAAAAATCAGGCTCTCTACCTGAAACTGAATCTTGCTCAGAAAATGTGCTGACAGAACTCATTCAGAGTCCTAAAGCTAGTTAGCGGCAAACTAAAAACAAAATCCTAATTGTGCTTTCCAGAAAACTGCTCTATTCTGACTATACTTTTCACTTTCCTATGTGCTAGAATATTCTACACCAATCACAGGAAATATAAATCAAAATATACAGTCCTAGCCCTCCACTGACAATATTCAAGAGGAAAGATCCTTTTCACTTCGTTTGTATGACAAATATCTACACAAAATTATTTAAAAATAATATCCAAATACTTAATAGTCTACAAATAATAGCTGTTAAAAATAATATTTAAAATATTAGGGGAGTGTTGTATAGTATTATGAGAAGGAAAGGCTCTCCAAAATACATAGCTAGCTCACAACCCATATCTGTATCTCCCGCTATTCTGGTAGGAATGGTATGCTTATCATTAAAAAACAACTTTTAGGTATTCTTTTAATTTACCTGTAGCTGACCTCCTAGGATGAACTAGGTATCTCGCAGCTGCGGGAGGAACAAGTGCCCTGAGGATAAGGGAACAGTGCGTCGAGGTCGCTGAGGCCTGGGACCCTGGCTGACTTGGGACCGCGCCTCAGAGCTCGGCACCAGGATCCGGAGCAGAGCACCCCCCGCCCAGGCCTTTGGTCCCCCGGGTGGCAATAGGTTTTCGGTCCGCGCCTGCGCAGTTCCCTTCGCCCTTCGCCCTTGGGGCCTCCAGTTCCTCCGTGGCACTAATAGCCTTTGGGCCAGAGCACATTCTCCAGACACCCGGCCCGGCCCCGGGAGCAAAGCGCCACAAGCGCTTTGGGGGATGGGGGGGCTCAAAGCATCCAGGAGAACTGGCGTTTGCTTGACAGTGGCGTGAGGAGGAGTCTGGGAGAAGAGCCTCCGCACCTGGGTACCCTGGTGTGTGTCATCTCAGGACTCCCCTGCCGGCACCCGTAGATCTGCAAGATCTCGAGAGAAATCAGGCTTCTTCCTGGAGGAGTGTCCTGCAGCAGCGCCTCATGCCTGACTCAGCCAGTCTCTGAGCCTCCCCGGATGCAGAGCGCTTCCCAGCCGCTTCTCTCCCTGCGCTTCCATCGGGACCTACGCTTCTTCCCCCGACACACCTGAAGCCACACAGAGCACCCTGCGAGCTCCATCTGTGGGTCCCTTTTTACCTTCCTGGGGCGCCCCACGCTCCATTCCCCCCACACACACACTCCCACCACCATTCCTGGCCCTCGCCCTCTGCCTTCCCGCATGGTGTTCAAACGAGGAAAATACTTTCTTAGAGAGGAGCTTGGGTGAAGGGCTTAGGTGCCCAATACCGGGTGCTGGCAGTTGGGCTGGGTCTGAAAGAGAGATCAAAGCCGTGAGGCTGCTCTGCAGGGGAAAGCTTGAGGAGCGGTGGCAGTGGACTCCTGGGACGAATTCTAGCTACCTCGCAGCTACCGGGAGGAAAGTGGCCTCAGGAATAATGGCACCGTGGGTTGGGGGAGCTGCGACTGTTGACCTTGCCAGACATAGACCTAGTTCCCCGGGAGCCTGTGCCTGCGTCTTGGGTCTTGGGCCGCCAGGCCCTGGGCATCCTGGAAGGGGATAGATTCCTGGGAGTTGCATGTGCATTTCCCTCCCCAAACCAGGCCTTGTTTGTCCCTCTCTGCCTTACACGTCTGTTGAGACGGGAGCCACTCCTTCAGTCCTTGCCAGGCTCCTGGGAAAAATCGCCATGCCAGTGTGACAAATCGCCGTCGCAGTGTGACTCTGACCATTGTTTCTGGGGAATTTCAGAGGACTCAGGCTTGCTCAACAGGTGATGTGAGCCAAACTCCAGAATGACGAGTCTGGGTAGAGCTGCTGAGAAGCCTGGTCCACCAAGTTGTTGTTAGTTCTGCCTGTACTTAGCTTCTTGCTTGGAGATGCCAGGCGGAGAGATTGTCTCTTAGTATAGTTGTGTCAAAATAATTTTGATATAGGGGCGCCTGGGTGGCTCAGTCGTTAAGCGTCTGCCTTCAGCTCAGGTGATCCCAGGGTCCTGGGATCGAGCCCCGCATCGAGCCCCACATCGGGCTCCCTGCTCGGCGGGAAGCCTGCTTCTCCCTCTCCCACTCTCCCTGCTTGTGTTCCCTCTCTCGCTGTTTCTCTCTCTGTTAAAAAATAAATAAAATCTTTAAAAAATAATAATAATAATAATTTTGATATAGTCTCCTGATTGACCAGATGTGGGGGGGTCCGAGGGGGGAGGGTGGTGGAACCTGTTTCGAGATGATGCAAATGGGCAAATGTGAGCGTCTAATGTGATGAGGACCATTATTCGAGTGGGATGGAGGAGGGGCTGAGGTTTATGGCCAAAATAACAGTTATCGTAATTATGATTATTATAAATATTTGTTTATACATGTAAATTAGGTAATATAAAACAGACTCATAAATTATACATGCAAAAAGTAAAACATGTAAACATTTATAATTTCATCATTATTCATCGTCATTATAGTTATTATCTTTTTATTATTACTATTATTTCTTGAGGTTTCATAGTTGCAGCAACAGCAAAAAAATGCCCCTATAAAGTTTTTCCATTAAAAAAAATCCCCTGGTTTATCTAAATTTAATTAATACTCTAGTTAGCCATTTTAGATTAATTACATCTGGGGTAACATAACCAATACTTCAGAATGAGATATTTGAGTTTAGTTCAAGATCTGGGAAAGGTAGTTAAGAGAAATATCCTGACAGTGGAGAAGGGGGTAATTCTGGACATACCAGGTCATCAATCATCACTATTAGTCCTGGGCACAAGTCTGTGGTTTCTCACTCTGAGTAGAACAGTCATCAGATGTTAAGGGAAGTGGAAAATTGGGAGGAGAAAGCCCTAAATCTTCCTGATTCTCTGTAACCAACAAGTAGATTCCATGAGTAGAAGACAAGCAAATGGAAATTTAACAGTTTTCACCTGGGATAAAGCCAGTCTGCATACAAGGTAGTAAATGAGAATTGTGCCATGAAATAATTTTATAATGCAAGGCTAGCTTTCTATAAAATGTTTAAAATTAGCTTTCAACAGAAGGTATTATTTTAATTTCTTTTATTACTTTGCCTTTTTTTATTCCCTCTTCTTGCCTGTTTTCCCCCTCTATCCAGTATGTATATTACTGTTTTTCTTATAAACAGGCAGATTCATTTCTTGGGGGTGGGAAATTCTAATATTTTATAAGCCTTCTTCCCATTTCTTTAGCTTTTTATTTCTAAATGATACAAGATTATATATACTTATATATATGCTTAGAATTTATTTTAAAACATAGAACACTATTTAAGAGGAAATAATAATTACTCATGATTATGTTATTAACCAGATTTATCCACTATTAACATCTTATTCTTTTGGATCACAGTTGTCTTTTTTTATTCCCTCTTGTTTCTATGAGCATTATATATACTCAATAAGAACCAAACAATGCAGAAAGTACAAAAAAAAAAAAAAAACCTTAAAACTTACCCTGAAACAACTACTGAAAAATGATCATCATTACCATTAGGTAAATACCATCCATCCTAACTTTTTGGAATACACAGAGATAGGAAAGTGGAAATGTACAAGGTAGACTGGTAGGTAAATCAATAGGAAGACAGGAGATAGATGTTAGAATATTTTTATTAAAATGAAATAATAAAGAGGTTTTTTAAATTTAAAACACTATTTTTACTTAATAAGGAAAGAAAACTAAAAAAATTTAAATTTTGAATATTTCTTCACTACGAGAAATATTATTTCCTAAAGAATCTCATCAGGTTGAAGTGAAGAAAAACAGATACAGACAAGCAGTATTTTTTTTTATTAGTATGAGTATGTCCCATGCAATATTGTGTGTATACTTATTCTAAAATAATATTCATTGTTTATCTGAAATTCAAATTGAATTAACACATTCTGTAGCAAATAAAAATATAAGACACTGGTTAAATATGAATTCCAGATAAACAATAATTGTTTATTGTAAACATTTTATCTGGCAACCCATACTGTATCTAGTTTGGAGTGGGAATAGGGAAGAGGGGCAGGCCATTCCTTTAGGAGAAATACCATTGAACTTTGAATCATTTCCCCAATTCAGAATGTAGTGCTAGAATTTTAATTCCAACGGCCTATTACTTTTGCTTCACCTTTACCAGTAGTTATCTCCATTGTGCTTCTTCAGAAGTTAGGGGGAAAAGGAATCAACATTCTGTTTTCCTCCAGGTTTGGAGGTATTAGGAAAACTCCCCTCACTAAGAGGCGTTCTGGGCTTGAGATTAGCGTGAGAACCATACCAGGCTGTGCTTTTCTATTCTGCTCAGAAATGTATCTTTCATTCTTCGCTGAGACTTTTGGGTTTTGCTTGTTTGCTTGCTCTGGGTTTTGAATTAAATTACTCTACTTACCCTTTGTGGTGTTGATAAGTTTATCATTAGTTTCTTTTTTTTTTTTTCCTTTACATTTTTTGCTTATGTTTTCATGATTTGACAGGGAGAGTGGAGTCTATAAAGAGGTTACAATCTTCCTCCCTCTTAGCTCAGAGATACTATCTTTAGAATTTCTATGAACTCTACATACTTGGTAAATAAAACTATGTAGGTAAAATCTTGTAGTAGCAAATGAAAGCTTTCATTGTTTTGGTTGTAGTATAGAGTGCCTAAACCTTGGGCCCTTGAGTCAAAAGTCAAACTGCCTGGACTCAAAGCTCCGTTCTACATTTTCCTCGCTGGAAACTTAGACAAGTCTCAACCTCATTAATCCTCATGTCCCCACCTTGTCAATGTGGTGTAATAGAACTGCTTTTCTTGTAGACATTTTCTGAGAATGAAATGCAGTAAGGGAATTACTTAACAGTGTCTGGCACATAGAAAATGCTCAATAAACATTGACGACTCTCATTATTTCAACCATTAAAGAATATCCTCTATTCTTAGAAGCACGAAACATTAGAACTGGAAGAAACCTTTGCACTTACTCAAAAAATATTAAATGCATGTAGTAATTCTTTCTAGGTGCCGTAAATAATGAATAAGATACTATTGTCCAATGTCACATTTTGCCGGCATTATTGTTTTCCCAGAAAGGAGGAGTTATTAAGAAAGTTTGAGATTTATCTGTAGTAAGATGAGCAATACTATATTTAGAATGTTGGGGGTTTTTTCCTAAGGAACATGATCAATTCAGGTGCTAGGAACCTTTTATATCTCAGACAGGATTTTTTCACTGTTGGTGTTGTGGAAGGGGGGACTTTGAATGAGGTAAAGATAAAGCAGTATAGACAAGTAGACTATAATACTTTTTGGCTTAAAATTAGGAGGAAATAAACAGGTTTTCAACAGTTAAGCTCACTCTGACACCTCCCTCAGTGACATGGGATGTCCCTGCATAGTGTGACACTATTTGTAGCTGGATTTCTCCCCAGAAGCCTGTATGCTTAAGCTATAATCCATTACTTCAACAACTTTAGGGCCCAAGAGAGCTCTGTCAGATTTCATGCACAGACTTGATTCAACAACCTGACAAGCATGGTTAGTTCTCTTGTCTGAGCTCAATTTTTATTTTAAAGTGTTTCCACATTTTGATTTACTAAGTGGTAAAAAAAAAAAAAGAAAAGAAAAAGAAAAAGAAAGGAAGGAAGAAAGGAAGAAAGAAAGAAGAAAATAAAAGAAAAGAGATTGGGGAATATCCCATCCAAACTATTGCTGCCAAAAGCTTCTTTATGAAATATATAAGATCCACATAATTACGTTTGGATATAGAGACTTAACACTGATAAGCCAAGATTATAAGTTCAATTAAGTTCAATTCCCTCATGGACCAATTAGCTTCTTTTGTTCCTCCTCCAGAGGTTATATGTAGTTAATCATTCAACCGTTTATTAAGTGTTTAGTACTGGATAGGCCTAGGTCACAGTCTAAGGACAAACCAGTGCTTAGTTAGGGCTAGTGTTTGCAATCAAAGAGCATGTTCCACTTGAACATGCCCCTGATTCCATCTGGCCAAACTAAATGTGAGAAAAATCAAAGGAATGGAAGAAAGAATGGAGAAAGGAGTAAAAATGTATTACCATTTCTGGACACTAACCTATGGAGGAATCATTTTTGTATATAAATGAAAACTTACTCATCTCAACAGATACTGCTTTTATAAGCCAACATCCAGTTCACAACAATAGAGGGTAATGACAATATGAAGCATGGTATTTCTATTGAAGGAAGTTAGAGAATACAAAGAACAAAAGGCAAAATTGGGCTCAAGATTCACAGTGCTTGGAGAAAAGGACCTTGTCAGGTAGTTAAGACAATTTGTTCATGTGGCAGAAGTCTCTACAACATTTCAAAAATGGGCTCTTAGGGCGCCTGGGTGGCTCAGTCGTTAAGCGACTGCCTTCAGCTCAGGTCATGATCCCAGAGTCCTGGGATCGAGTCCCACATCGGGCTCCCGGCTCGGCGGAGAGCCTGCTTCTCCCTCTGACCCTATCCCCTCTCATGCTGTTTCTCTCTCTCTCTCTCTCAAGTAAATAAATAAATAAAATCTTTAAAAAAAAAAAAAGGGCTCTTAGAGTTAAAGAAGAGGGGAGGCAGGATCAGACAATTCTAAATACATGCAAATAAAAAAAAGATCTTTTAATTCACACAGCAATGTTGAACTATTTATTTTCGAGTCCCAAATCTGAGTTATTATCTGTCCAGTTAAGAGCTATCTTTGAATGTTATAGAAAAGAGATTTCTATCAGTTGTTTGGTTGATTATACTGTGAATTCAGTAGGGATTTTTTAAATATAGAATTATTTTAAATGTTTTGAGGGACACTTGAAGTGACATGAGTCATTATTTTATTTTATGAAGATCAAGACCACTTAGACCTCCTCTGGTAATGATGAGTTATACAAAAATATTTGATATTTATTCAACAATTGAAGAAAAATTTGTGAAAGTGGAAACAATAAGATGACCTTCCTGGAGAAAGAACAGATGTTTTGCATGTTTGGGAACTATTGGTTTTTGTTGTGTTTTTAAAAAAAAAAATTATTTCTGCCAATGACATCCAATAAGCCCTGCCATTCTGGGAGGGGGGAAAAAAAGGAAGAAAGAAGAGAAAAACCAAATCTCCATGTAGAAAAAACAACTAATAAAGACAGTCATTTATTTTCATAGGAGGTTTTAAGAATCCAGCCATAGGTTATCAGAAGAAAGGAGGAATGGGCTATATCAAAATCTTCATTGAATCTGCTCTCCCTAGCTAAAAACACATAGGCCTGGCCTATTGTCACACACATACACACATGTCTTCTCCCACAGGTGATTCTTTGCTTAAACTTCTTTTCCTATGGGCTTAGACATCCAAAAGTCCATTTGCTCTGTGTGATTTCATAAGAAGCTTGAAACACTGGCTCAACAAGTTGAATCAACTTTCATAAAATGAATTATCTCCTTTCTTTTTTTTTTTTTAAGATTTTATTTATTTATTTGACAGAGAGATAGAGAGGACAAGTAAGCAGAGCAGCAGGCAGAGGGAGAGGGAGAAGCAGGCTCTCCACTGAGCAGGGAGCCTGACGTGAGGCTCTATCCCAGGACCCTGGGATCATGACCCAAGCCAAAGGCAGATGCTTAAAAACTGAGCCACTCAGGCGCCCCATCCTTTCTTTTTTTCTTCCTTCATTACTACCTGACTTCCAACTCCTAGTACATATATTTTTGCTTTCTTTTGGGTTTTTTTTGGGGGGGGGGGGTTGTTTTTTGGTTTTTTGTGGGTTTTTTTTTTTTCTTTTTACTACTGACCATTATTAAGAATTTCTCTTCATGTAGAAATAGGTATCATCAGAAGTACTTGGACAAAATATATTGTAACAAAAAATTCACAGAGCATTATTGATACTATAATTTTAGGTAAATTTTAAATACTACAAATAATTGTTAAGTCATTCAGAATACTTTTGTGTTATCTTCAAATAACTTCATATCCATGATTCCAGAAAAGGAAAATTTAATCCTTATAAAAAGCAGCAAAGCTTACAAAAAAAAAAGCCACTTTGATAGAAATGGAAAATGCACTCAAATGTACTTCTGTTAATGGAATTTTTTCCATAAAGGTTGCACTGATTGCATGTGTTCACAGGAGACTAAAAACTGTATGTCTTGACAGCTGATGGCTGCATGAATAGCCTAGTAGTTTTTAGTGTTCAGAACTGAAGATATTCAATTAGAAGCTTTTCTAGGTGATCTCACAATTAAGAGACTTTTAAAAAGCATTTTGGGTAAATGGGCAGCTCTGTACAGAACTTTATTAATAAGGTAAAAATATTATAAAAGCCTTTCAATCATTAATGACTGATTATAATTTCTGTCAGAAATTTTATTTTAGGAAATATGCAAATTACCCTCTATTGGACAAACATTTCTGGAAGGTATGAAGAATAGATAATACTTTTACCCATAGTTTCTCCTATAAAAAATAATCTGTCTTGTTATTTCCAAAGTCAACAATCTTCATACATAAAGTTTGGGAAATCTATTCTAGAACACTGTGCTATGCATAAACACATATCCTCATCTGAACAGACGTGAAAGTCTACTCTAGCAAGAAAAAAGTGGACACAATAGTCTTGCACATCTATAGTAACATACAACACCTCTACCTTTCATTCCAGAGTGCACTGACCATGTCTGGTCAGCTCATATCAAAAAGCAAACGTAAATGAACAAAAACAACAACCAAACCTTGACCATACATCTGTATGTTGATTTCTGGGCAAAGTACAGTAATGTAATTCAACAGATAGTTGAAAACTATTACCGAAGCTTCAGAATGCCTAACATTTCACAGATGGAAGCTTCTTAAGTGGTGTCACTAGTGCTCTGTGCAACTTAGTATCCGTAAGACAAAGCCTTCCACAGGAGCTGACAGAGTTTGTCCTTTTAGTCAGACAAGGGACAGTACCATCAAATGGTAATTCCACAGAAAAGACACATGCTAATGGGAGCTACACATGGCATATACGAGAAACTGCTAAGAATATGAAAATACTGTAAAAAAATCATACAAAAATTATACAAAACACAGTAAAGAGACCCACTAAAGTATGAAGCAATGGCTCCAAACATTGGAGAGCTGGGAAATAGCAGCCGGAAAAAGATTAACTTGTCCTAGAGTAATGATGAGTTTCTTTTTCTCTCAGTCTCTGTTACTGGTTCTGTCTCTCTGTCTCTGTCTCTCTCTTCTTTATGAAGCAAAAACAGAAGAGAAACTCAAGAATGATAGTCTTCCTGTGGCTCCTATTCACCTATACCAAATAAAATTATTCCCACACACTTAGAAATTGTGGGAAGCTCTGAGGTCATATTACATTATATGAGCTCTATAAAAACTGCACAACTTAATAAGTATATGTTGGACTTTTAAAATTTACACTTCTCCTTTTAATATTTCATGATGTGTTGGAAAATATTTGTGAAATATTAATATGTTTTTCTGGCATTTTCTTTCATACCCTCATTTGCCTTTTGCCATGTTCAAGCTACTCTAATGCTCATTTCCTCAAGAAAGGGAGACGTTGGATAAGCATAATTGGAGGACCTCAGAGAGAGGGGACAGATGCTCAGTGACCCAGAGAGGCCTGAGAAAGAACGAACACAGATAAGGAGATAAGTTGGTGGGATCTGATAATGGTGACTCTGTATGCTGTTTCAGGAGTGTAATACCCCAGGGAAGACTCCAGGGAAAGAATGGGTATTTATTATGCATGGACAGACAGGGCTGTAAATTAATTCCTTGGAGAGCGCTCCCTCAGCTGGTGGGACATGGAGGCAGCAGAGCAATTCTCAGATTCACAAGAATGAGATACAGCGGGAAAACCTACTAGATCTAAAGTAGTGTTTTTTTTGTTTGTTTTAAGATTATTTATTTTCAGAGAGAGAGAGAGAACACGAGTTTGTTCAGAGAGAGAGAGAGAACACGAGCACAAGCAGGGGGGAGAAGGAGGCAGAGGGAGAAGCAGGGTCCCTGCTGAGCAAGGAGCCTGATGCAGGACTCGATCCCAGGACCCTGGGATCATGGCCTCAGCTAAAGGCAGATGCTTAAGTGACTGAGCCACCCAAGAGCCCCTAGATCTAAAGTAGTGTTAAAGGCAGAAACAACATAAATTTATGTTTCTTTACATCTAACTTTCACTGACTGAGATTTGTATCTAGCTAATTTTCAAAATAATTATCACTTTAAAATGTCGTCATCCATTCATACAGCATTTCTGGGTTTACCAGAGGAGTTAGAACATGGAATCTAACTGCTTGATTTCCGATGATGAGCTGCTCTGTGCCTCAGTTTCCTAATTTAATAAAAACAACACCTACCTTAAAAGGTTGTTATGGGGATTAATAAATTAATATCTGCACTACTTAAGTATTTGATAAATGAAACAAGAAATAAAGTAAAGAAGACAAGAAACTGAGCCATTATATTCAAGGGTCACACAAAAGCTAAATAAAACATTGTGGACGGAAAGGTGAAGGAAACTACAAAACTACATTCCTTTTAATATTAAAGGTATTGTATTAAAAGCTAGGGTATTAAAAGTCAGATTTTGCAGCAAAGGAAACCAAGATTCAAAGAAGTGACTAGACCAGCACACTCATTTTTGGCTCATTAATTTGGCTACAAAGACCATACTTGGTCTACATTAACACACACTGGACTGTCAACCAGATTTGCCCAGAGGGCACTGTAGGATAGGTGAGATCCTTTTGTGGTCAGGGGTGAGAGTCCAAGAGTACTGAGTTTCAGGGAGGGAGACGTTACTGTGGCCTTGATACATAATAGAACACTGCACATTCCTCTTTTGATGATCAGTGAAACTGTAGCAAAATTAAAAGTTACTAGTAAAGAGTAACATTATAAAACTTAAAAAAAAAAATTACACTCCTTTTTAAAAGGTCTCTGTGTCCTTTTGCCATTACACATGTCATCATACTGGATCTCCAGAATGAATTAGGAGCTCATGTTGAACAGAAATAATTTAGAGAAATGTTTCTCTGTAGTAGCTATAGTTTGAAATAAAGCATTATGTATACTCTAAAATACAGGTATTTTAGATACTTGAAGCAAAAGGTGGCAAGAAGTAAAACATCTGAGCACAATATCACCATCCATAAATAATCACTATTAACAATGTGATGCCCTTTAACATATATACACTTTTTTAAATTATGACCCTTTTATATAACATTGTATCTATTATTTATATACATACACATATATGTAATAACAGTATACTGCTGTTTTTCAGTTAACAATATTATGAAATCATTTTCCTATATGTTTGCCTCATTTTTTAATTCAAACAATGTGAATTTTTTATTGCACCTATGAATAAATGCCAAATAACTTTCCACATCTTGCCATTTCACAATCAGTGCATTAATATTAAGTTCTTATCTAGAAGCATGTTTTAAAAGTTCTCCCAACTTGTAAGGTAAGATTATGTATTCTCCCCCTTTTTTCAATTTACTTTATCGAATATCTCAAAAAAGCCATGAAACTCCAACTCCTTGCCCAGTACTAATGTCTATATTGCATAAGGTAGTATGAGTCTGACACCTGCTGGCTACCTATGAAGTTGCACAATTGTCACAAATTGGAATTAAGTTTTAATTTCAGTTTATAAAACTCAGTGCTCTCTTGTGAAATAAAAATCATTAGTAGTTTTTCTTTTCTTTCTTTTTTTGGTAGGCATTTCAGGTTCTACTTTTCTTAATAAATTTGTTTAGCATTTTGGTTTTTTTTACTCTTGCAATGATAGGTAAATATTTTAAATAGAAATTTTAAGAAAGATTTAAATCTCAATATTCCTTAAATTTTATTTAAAAACTATCAATAGATAATATTTTAAACTGAGTTAAAGTATAAATATCATAATTTTTCTTGTAAAATGATATAACAACTGTACCAAATTGATTATTTTTTTAAAGATTTTACTTATTTGTCAGGGGCAACAGCAGGTAAAGCAGGCAGAAGGAGAAGCAGGCTCTCTGCTCAGCAAGGAGCCCAATGCAGGACTGGATCCCAGGATCCTGGGATCGTGACCTGAGCTGAAGACAGACACTTAACCAACTGTGCCACCCAGCTTCTCCCAATTCATTATTTTTAAAACATTAAGTAAAATGAAGAAATATTGCCCCAACATCCAAATACAAATTATATTCCCATTCAGGAATGTTTATCAGTTTCTGCCATTTTCAGCTTACCAGAGTTGTAATCATAATGACTGTATGTCAATATTTGGGGGCACCTAGGTGGCTCAGTTGTTAAGCATCTGCCTTGGGCTCAGGTCATGATCCCAGGGTCCTGGGATCGAGCCCCGCATCGGGCTCCCTGCTCCGAAGGAAGCCTGCTTCTCCCTCTCCCACTCCCCCTGCTTGTGTTCCCTCTCTCGCTGTGTCTCTCTCTGTCAAATAAATAAATAAAATCTTAAAAAAAAATCTTGATCATTGCACTTGTCACTATCTACTTAGGATTTTTTTTTCACATAATCATTAGCATCTTCATTTCTCATGGATACTTTGAGTACATTCTGATTTACTTAATCACCCACTTTTTATTAAAGTCTTCACTGTTTCCAATTTTACTTAAAGTTGTACTGAAATGAATAACTTTATGTATAGAAACTTTTCTTTATTAAAATAAATTAGACATTCTTACACATCAAAAATTGAAAGTAGTGTCCAAGATGAATATTCTTTGGGGCATTTTTTTTTATTTTTATTTATTTATTTGACAGAGAGAGACACAGCGAAAGAGGGAACACAAGCAGGGAGAGAGGGAGAGGGAGAAGCAGACTCCCAGCTGAGCAGGGAGCCCGATGCGGGGCTCGATCCCAGGACCCTGGGATCATGACCTGAGCCCAAGGCAGACGCTTAACGACTGAGCCACCCAGGCGCCCCTCTTTGGGGCATTTAAAGCTAATATTAAATATGTTCAATTTCTATAGCAAAATGAGGTATGACAGAGATCTATGTTATGACTCCCAATGTTAGCAATAGGCCACTATTCATTGGGTCCTTTTTTGTGTGAACCACTGACGTAAGCATAAGAAGAAATGAGACAGAGTTGTCTCAATTCTTGCACTGGAAAATACCATTTTGAGGCATTTTCATCAGAGATGAGTAGACAAACAAATGATGGAGTTCAAAGAAAAATATGACTTCCAGAGAAATATTCAAGGAAAGCTTCATCAATAAAAATTAAATTAAAAATGGAGGCATGAATTCCATTTTTTTTTCTTTCATCTATTTCATTTCTACATCTTAATGACAGTTTAATTTTTATGTTGAATGTGGTTCATGCTGGCTCATGATCTGGCTTATTAATATGAGAAACCTATGAGGTGGTATTGCTACACATTGAAGTGGTATTATCTGGGATTTACTGAACAAATTCTTACTAATTAAAAAAAAATTATAGCACAGTGTAGTGGAAAGAATAGTGATAGGACTGGGCTTCTGCAGATCTGGCTGTTTTTCCAGATTCACCCATTCTTTGCAAGATCATATCCAAGGGCAATTCAACCCACACATTACATATCTCTGCCTCAGTTCATGGTATATTAATAAAGCATACACACACACACGGTGTGGCTTTCAGCATTTTTTAGTAATGGGAGGAATTTTACTAAGATGTTCAACATACAAAGCAGCTATAATTGCAGGAGAGGGAACCTGTGAGAGAGCCTGTCAGATTTTCCCAGCCCTTCCTCTACTCTTGCTTCATCTCTCAGAAACTTGACCTCCTTAGAGGAGATATGTTAGAAAGGAAAAAGCAATCCCAGACATTTGAGAACCAACCTGACACAACCAGGCCATAGTGTTTTTAGAAGCTGTCCTGGTGCCCATGTTATTATCTTATTGGAGATGAAGAATTTCCCAGAACAACAAGGTCACTCAGCAACCATGAAGCTATGTGACAAAACAAGACCACTTGGTAATTTTGTCTAAGCAGAGAAGAAAACAAGGTCAGTGGGCAAACAACAAAGTATCCAATTGCTTCCTCTCTGGATTCATATGACTATATTAAGTATATGTAATATATAGTACTGTGCTTTATCTGCTGCTTCTTTACCAATCATGACTTTAGCCTAGCTCTATTCTGCCCTCCTTTTAGCCAGGATTAATGAAGATACACAATCATAATATTGTCCCTACTTTCTTGCGGCACCATATTTAGAAACGTTGCTTACCTGGATCCTTCCCCAAATCACCTAACTAAAACTCAAATCCTGCATGGTGTATGTTCTTCCAGTGTATTCAATTACATGCCTGTTACTGGTGGTCTTTGGTGGTATAGAATGCAATTAATTTTTATGTTACTCTTGTATCCTTCAAACTTGCTAAACTTGTCAAATTAATTTTTCTGGGTTCTTGTTTGTTTGCTTTTGCCAATTGCATACCATGTTCTATATGGACGGTCATGTCCACAAATAAAGAGTTTTACTTTTTTCTTTTCAATCTAAGCCCCTTTTATTTCTTTGATTACACTGACGATGTTGAATAGGAGTGCTGAGAATGGAAATCCTTGACCCTGATTTTAGAGGGAAAGTATTCTGTTTCTCACTATTAAGTATGATGTTAGTTGTATGTTTTAATCGTGCCCTTAATCAAGTTGAGAAAGCTCCTTTCTATTCTTAAAGAGTATTTTAATTAGGGGCGCCTGGGTGGCTCAGTTGGTTAAGCGACTGCCTTCGGCTCAGGTCATGATCCTGGAGTCCCGGGATCGCCTTCGGCTCAGGTCATGATCCTGGAGTCCCGGGATCGAGTCCCGCATCAGGCTCCCTGCTCGGCAGGGAGTCTGCTTCTCCCTCTGACCCTCGTCCCTCTCTTGCTGTCTCTCATTCTCTCTCTCTCAAATAAATAAATAAAATCTTTAAAAAAAAAAAAAAAGAGTATTTTAATTAGGAATAGTTATTGGCATTTTTTTTAAATGCTTTTTCCTACATCTATTGAGGTACCCATATGCTTTTTTTTTTAATTGTTACTAAGGTAAATTATATTGATTGATTTTTTTTTTTTTAAGATTTTATTTATTCATTTGAGACACAGAGATACAGAGAGAGAGAGAGAGAGAGCATGAGCAGTGCGAGAGGCAGAGGGAGAGGAAGAAGCAGACTCTCCGCTGAGTCAGGAGCCTGATGTGGGGCTTGATCCCAGGACCCTGGGATCATGACCCGAGCCGAAGGCAGGCGCTTAACCATCTGAGCCACCCAGGCGCCCCTGATTTTTGAATGTTAAACAAACCTTGCATTCCTGGAATGAATTGTATCTGGTAATGATGTGTTTTGTTATTCTTTTAACATATTGTTAGATTTGTTAATATTTTATTAAGAATTTTTGTGTGTATATTTATGAGAGATATTGGTCTACAGTATTTTTTTTTTTTTTTACTGTGAGATTCTTGTCTAGTTTGGGTATTAGGGTGATGTGGGCCTCATAAAATGAGCTGGAAAACATCCCCTCCTTTTCTATTTTCTGTAAACATTTTTTTCTTCCTGAAATATTTGATATTCTCACTTGTGTTATTTCCTATGAGAAATCTGCCATCTTTATTTTTATTTCTTCATATGTAACTTTTTCTTCAACTTATCCCAGAAAAGGGGAAGAAAGCTTTTAAGATTTTTCTCTTTATCAATGATTTTTATTAATTTTATTCTGTGACCTCTTAGCTCTCATCTCTGTCTGCTCTCCTTCTTGCTCACTATTACATAACCATACTGGCTTGTTCACTATTATCTGAATATTCCAAATATACTCCCACCTCAGAACCTTGTACTGACTGTTTTCTATGCCTCAAAAGATCTTTATACTGCTCTTTACCTCCTTTAAATTTTTGCTCAAATAGCGCCCTTTCAGTGATGCCTACTGTGATCATGCCATGTAAAATTACAGACCTCCCCCACTTCCATACCACCTTTCTTAGAGTGGATATAATTCCATAACACTTATCACTAAATAAATATTTATTGAATGAATGAATAAATTCTGTACTATATACTATATGAATGAATAAATTCTGTACTATATACTATATACTTAAAGGAAGGCCACATGTTAATGTGATGGTTTAGTTGACAAATCTAGTAGAATCCTAACTTATTGGTAATTTAACTTCTAGAGCATTTGCCATTAATAATTTTGTATTCATTGTTAATAATTTTGACCGAAATGCTCTTTCATAGTTGAATGTTCATTTTAAAAATATTACAGCTGATGTAGTATAACAAAAAAATGATATTACAGTCAGAAGACCTAAATTCAGGTCCCAGTTTTGCCATTTTCTAGACCTGTCACCACAGGAAAATTTCTTAAACTTTCTATCAATTTTCTTATTCTTAAAATGAGGACAGTAATTGTAAGTTCTCCAAGTCCTTTCCAAGTCTAATGTGCTGGGCATCTATTGCAATAAATCACTTATCCAAAGGCAGGGTTGTAAAAGATGATATTTTACAGCTAGTCAAGGTTACTACCATCATAATAAACGTCCATAATGATAACTTCAGGGTATTCTGAGGTCCCAGATTTCCTCCTGAATCATCCTAAATGTTTTTACGTTAACTTTTAATCCATCCTTATCAAGGAATTAAAACACACAGTACATGTACACACACACACATTTGGGAAGTTGTAAGGAAGAGACTATGGAAGTCTATTTCTTCCTTGCCAGGGAGGTGAGCAAATGCACGCCTCCCTGACAAGGAAGGTTGCAACAATGAAACCTTGTTGGTCTTTTGAAAAACAGATCTATACTCAGCCTTTTTTGCAACTATATAACATTCTACCCTAACAACAGTATTGTTATAACTTAGTTATCCTTATATCTTATAATTACTACTTAGATCTACAAAATATATAATTTGGGAGATTTTCTTGTCATCTGAAATACCTACTGACCATCACCTCCTTCTCTGCTGGGCTCTGCCTTGTCATTGTCTCCAAATGTTTGCTGTGTGGTTTACACTCTTGCTGTACGAAGGTTCTTAGGTTACACAGGGCCTTGACAGTTCCCCAGACAAGAAACAAGGGAAAGGACTCCCCACATCTTGCAGACACCATAACAAATTTCCAGTTTCTAAGTACATAATCATACTTATGGTTTCCAACTTTTTATTTTGCCGGGGACCATTTGTTTAAAGCAACTACCTTTTCTAACAATCATTTCATAAAAGATATTGTAATAGCAAAATATAAGAAAGGCTTAAAGTCAGAATAAGGGATAATATTTTTATAAATGTAGTTTCCTAAACAGCTCATTATATTGACTTTACTTTTCTCATTTTTTTTCCCCAAGAAATTTCTAAGTGATCACAGTATGCTCACAGTTGGTCTGGAAGTCTGTGCTCTATGACACTCCCTGGGTCTTTCAACCTAACACCCCAGGGATGTGTGAATCATTTCAAGCTCTTGTGTGGGTGACACTTAAATTTCCCACAGATTGAGGGAGAAAGTCATCAAAAGGACAGAACTCAAAATGGCCATTTAAGAACTCAGGATACATGAGGAGAGAGTGTCTCTGAGACAAAATGTAGGTAGCATTGTGTTACTCTGTAAGCTTATCCTCCAGATAACCGATCTCATTGAATGCAACAGCACCAATTCCATAAATATGCAGCCTGACTCTATTTTCTCTATTTCCTTTTCTCCTTTCCTCCACTGATGCTTCTTTGCTCCCCTCCATTTCCATATTCTTCAAATGAGAACATGGAAGAGGAGAGATGGAGAAAGAGAAAGCATAGTGACATCAGAAAGTAGTTATCAAAGCAAGACATAGTACACGTGGCTGCTGTGGACATACTCACTGTTAGTGAGCTGTACTCTATTTTGATTTTTCAACAGATCTGGAGGGATGGATGAATGCATGCCTGCATGTATGAATAAATGAATGAAAAAAATTTACCATTCTGTATAAATGCAACATAGTATATAGGAGTAAGTGATTGATCTGGAGGAACAAGTAGGGTTTTTAGTTATGATAAAGAGGTGGGAGGGTATGCTTTTCAAAATGGGGAAGTCGATATTGGAGGGATGGCTGGCTTAGAAAGAAGAGAGAAGAAAACATTACAGAGACAATCAGGTAATAAAGGATAATTGTTTGGGAGGATTCTATCATTCTCTGATATAGGATAAGAAACAACAAATTAGGCTCCACATTCATTCACCTTGGTAACTCATTAAGATACAAATTCTGAACCTGAAGGTAGAGAATAGGAACCAAGGTTCTACATGTCTGAGATGGCTGTGCTGGTCCACGAACGACAGTATGCAGAGAAAGGCCTTAGAAGACAGGGGGCACTGGGATAATAGCCAGACGACTTCTCTCATTTAACTGGGATAACAGTAGAGCTCAAATCTGTAGGCTCCAGAAGCTTCTCAACTTGAGTGATGCAGAGCTCAAAAACTACAGACTTGGCATTGATATCCAACTCTTACAGAGACTTTTATCCCCTCTTTGCTGTTACTATATTGAACTATGTTTTTTTCTCCCACCACCCTAACTCCTTTAATGGCTCCTCTTGTATATACCTCTTGCCTCCTAAAAGTAGATACTCTACAAAGCTCAGTTTTGGGATCCTTGATAAACAGATCCTGTTTTTGACTTTAATTAAACCTGCCGCACATTTGATTTTCAGACTTGTGGGTGTGGGTGTGTGTGTATTAAAAGAGAAAGAGCTCTCAGAGTGATTTAAACAAAAAGGAGATCTATTTTGCAAAAAGGAGCAATGTTATCTTCAAGCAAGGCTTAATCCAGCTCAACTATAACAAATTTATTTTCTTCCTCCTGTCTTTTGAGGTGCTCTCTTGATCCTCAGACTTGACCTAGTTATCTCTGGAATATCTGGGTTCTTCCCATATGTTAGGAAAATGATTATCACAGTTTGCAGACCTCACTTCCTACGAAAGAAAGAGATATTTTCCATTCCCCATAGTCCCACTAAACATCTCTTCACATCTCACTGATTCTAATTTGCCCAATACTATACTAATCATTGAGGTGGTACAAATGTAGCTTACACAATTTGGGTGAAGTTAATTCCACCCAAACCTCATAGCTGAGAATATGAAAGAGTATTTTAGGCAGCAGAAAGGAGGAATGAGTATCAGGGAGCAAATGAACTAATATTTCCTACATTCAGTTCTAGATCTCTATCTCAGTCAATTTTCTCTTATTGCCTAACATTGCCCACAACTCTAGGTAAGATATTCTTCAAAAAGCACCTCTCATCTCAAGTCCCTTCTCCTTGCCATTCACTCTAATGATTATTATACCCTACCCATCTTTTGGATCTTGCCTTACAATTGACCTTTGACCTTTTTGAATCACATTGTCTTTCCCCCTCAATATTCTTTTAATTTACATTATTCCTCAATTATTTTATATGTCTCTTTCTATCCAATTGGGTTATAAGTCCATGAAAAGATCAGGATATGTTTACATTTTTTATATCCTCCTTCAGTACCAAGTAGATGACCAGGCATATAGTCTGCACACAATAAACAATTACAGAATAAATCCTATTACAATTAAACGGGTAGCATATTGAGCCAGAAGAACACTGAAGTGGGAAAATACAGTTTTAGTTTCAGCTCTGTCTTATACCAGTTGCCAATTTTGCATTAAGTATTTAACGTATGAGCCTCATTATTACCATCGATAAAATAGGCAACTTTCTATATGCTGTGCCTATCTCATGTTCACTTGTGGGATCAAATGAAATGAAGTGTTTTCAAAAGAAAAGGACACTTACAAAGAAATTCAGACTAGAACCTGGCAAAGAATTCTGACTTTTTAGGGAACACTTCCAGGAAAAAAATGCAACAGAACTTGTAATTTTGTGAATATCCTTAAAATAAGGAGCAGGAGAAAAGAAAGTGTTCCAACTGGGGAAGGGAGTTGAGGGCCAAAAGTTCAGGAATGAACATAGCCTTTTCCCTGAATCCGAGAAAACCAGCCTAACCAACTCTCATCCTTTTCAAATGTGATTGAAAAAAGAAGGCTTTGCTATTAGTCTTTTGACAGTGGGCAATTCGGAATTTTCCAACATTTTTCAGTGAATCCCTAATTCTGGATCTATGAAATATCAGGAGTTCGTTTAGAAAAATAAAAGCAGCCATTGCCAGTTAAACCAATTGTAGCACAAAATCACAGAATCACAGATTCTTAATTAAGAGAATATGTCAACTTTCTAAATTAGACAAGAAGCCAATTTTTCAATGGCTCCGACAAGCTTTCACAGTCTCCTTTTGATGTAAATTCTTATTGTGTCACCACATGCAGCATCATATACATATACATGCATTTAGTTGGCCCCGAATTCCAAAAAACCTAACTTTTGAAGAGAATAACAATTGTCCCTCAGACCTACGGCTACAGAAGAGCTACCTGAGAGAGGTTCTTCGGGAAAACAGCTGCAGTCCTAAAGCAACACCTGATTCTTTCCATTGCTGTAACATCACATTAAGTTAGCCTGTGCTTAATGCAAACGTGATATCCCTGAGAGAAATCTAAAATGCCCAGCAGGATTATTACCTAACAATAAGGACAAACAGGAAAACAGATGGAGGTCATTTGGATATGTTTCAAATCCCTGGCCGTTTGAATCTAGCAAACAAACGTAAGCAACTATAAAAATAACAACATCCACAGGATACCAATATCCTTTCAGTGCCATTTGAATCATCTAACTTTAGGAAGGGAATTCTTAGGAATTATTTCTGATGAGTGTAGTAATCACATAATGATAACATTGTTTAGTAATCAGCTAACATTTTTCTTTAATGCTACTCAAAGTTTATTAAACTCAGTGATATATTTTTATAAATTTTGACTTCATAAATATCATATAAAAGATAAATACTATTTTTACAAATAATAAAATATATGCTTATTTCTTAATTCATATTGTAGTTATTCATATCCCTATTATTGTGCTTTATTTCATGAAACAAAGAGCAATTATAACAGAGAACAATATTTCCTTAATATCTACCTTTAAATATGAGACATTTAAAAATATTTTTCAAGTAAAAGGATTTTTTTTAAAGATTTTATATATTTATTTAACAGGGAAAGAGCGAGAGAGGGAACACAAGCAGGGGGAGCGGGAGAGGGAGAAGCAGGCTTCCCGCAGAGCAGGGAGCCCGATATGGGGCTCGATCCCAGGACCCTGGGATCATGACCTGAGCTGAAAGCAGACGCTTAGTGACTGAGCCACCCCTTCCCCTCAAGTAAAAAGATTTTTATTGCTAATAGGACTATGGAGAAAGAACACTCCCTTCACCGTTGAGTACATATAACAGTTCAACTTTTACAGAAGACAATTGAATTATATTTTAAATTTTTACCTAGAAATCCCACTGCCAGAATTTTACTCTATAGATACAGAAATTGTATCAAAATATATGTACAAAGATTTCATTTCAGCATTTCTGTAAGTACAAAAATAAATAAATGGCAACAACAAAACAATAACTACAAAAGCAATTATCTCATCTACAGTACACAAAACTTAAATAAGTTTTGTGATACCTACCAAGAAAAATAGCTACCATAAGAAACAAAAATGAATGCTGATAGCTAGCACTCTTTAAAGTACATGTTCAGTGTAAAATTCAAGATGCAAAACACTGTGTATCATGTGATCTCTTTCCTGAAAAACAACACAAAAAGAATATACAAGTAGACATACTCAAATTTTCTTTCTTTCTACTTTTAAAAAAAATGGAAAATTTCAGAAAAAAATTAATATCTTTGAGAAGTGGAATGAAGGAAAATGAAGGAGAGAGGTTTTTATTTTTAGTCCTATAACTTTTCATACTGCTTAGTACTTTATCCTTGTATATGTGCAGTTTATACTATTGTTTTTAATTGTTTTTCATTAACATTATCTGTGCAGTGAAGTTAGAGGCTATAAGTGTTTTCCTTTTTGGACTATTATGTGCTTTTTAAAAAAAGTCACAAGTCATACATACATGTTTTATTTTCCACACAAAAAGAAAATAGAAAGTCTGGCTACTGAACACCTTAATATAGCAATGAATATGGGGGCTTCCCAGGAGAGAAAGATGGTATGCAACATGTTTCAAAAGTGTTTAGCTGCAGAACTTTTAAAAAAATAATATCCACAGAGTCCAATATTCCATGCAGGAAAGGTTAAAAAACTGACTTCAATCAACAAAATATCCATTGAATGGTTTCCTTCTTATTGTTAAATAGAGAGAAGATTATAAAATGCAGTTGACTTAAGTCCTATGAGTCCTTTTACCTTGATGCATATTTTATTCTTTTTTAAAGTTTATTTGTTTATTTTTAGTAATCTCTACACCCAGCGTGGGGCTCAAACTCATGACTCCAAGATCAAGAGTCCTATGCTCTTGATCTAAATTTACACTGAAAAGGAATTCCTGTAGAGAGAGCTATTAAC
Organism: Mirounga leonina; assembly: GCF_011800145.1. Classification (NCBI taxonomy): domain Eukaryota; kingdom Metazoa; phylum Chordata; class Mammalia; order Carnivora; family Phocidae; genus Mirounga; species Mirounga leonina. The sequence goes on from NW_023270971.1 coordinate 307,719, forward strand.
AGAGACTCCCTTTAACCTATGAGACTTATCAGCACAATAGGGCACCCTTTGTTTTTTCAAAACATCTCCTTTCACCTTCTTGCTAATGGCCTTCCTCCCCTTTCTATCCTCAGACTCTGCCCCTCTCCTGAGATCCTATAAACTTCATGTTGCCTCATTGTCTTTGGAATTTCATGTCTGTGTAGAGTCCCCATACATATGTTATTAAATTTGATTTTCTCCTGTTAATCTGTCTCATGCCAATTTGATTCTAAGTCCAGGTAGAAGGACTTTGAAGGGGAGACGAAGGTCTTTCTCCCTGACGGTTGGCATAGTTGACAGGATACTTTAACTTGCTGGACACTGCTCTTCCAGAAAGTGAGATTTCTTACCAAGTCAGACTCCCAGAATCTCTATCTGTGGAGTCCTATGGAGCAAGAGTGGTGAGAGTCCTTTTTCTCTCTTTCTAAATTTAGATTAGCAGAAGAAAATATTTGTGGAACTAGTTCCTTGGGCCTAGCAACTCTTTGGTTAAATTTGATAGAGTACTCTTTGGATACTGATCCATTTTCTCCCAGAGATAGTCTTTGTTTTCTTTTATCTGTGTTGTTTGATGTGCACATGACGTAAAGGCTATTGCTAAGGGACATCTCAGAAGTCAAAGTCACAAACCTGGTGGGCACAGATGGAGCGCTTAAAAGCTGTTACAGTGCTCGCCACCTCAAGAAGACTCCTGGAATAGGATAAGTTGGTCACAGAACAGGTTAGATTGGCACTCAGTTACCTGCCAACCTCAAGAAAATTTCCACGCAATGAGGCACACTATAAACCAACACATGGTCTTCAACCCGACAGCAAATCCCTTTTAGGTATTAGTGTGGCACCAACAGACCAAGGCTATTGATGTGCATATATTTCCCTGTTGTCTTGTTCTGTATCCTAAGAGCTTGGCTTTGTGACCAATGAGAACATTCTCTTTGGTCTTTGGTCTCCACCATTCGGAGGATGTACTTAGTGGGGTTCACCTTGGTGGCCAGTCAAACAGACTGGGGATCTGACTCTAACTCACTTTCTGTCTCTCTCTCTCGGTGTCCCTCTCTCTCTGTCTCTCTCTCTCTGGTTGTGCCAGCTCTCAGGAGTGTTTGTCATGAGAGGTTCTAGCCCATTGGAACCTTTGTTGTCTCAACCTTTGTTGCTTGTTAGTGCTGCAAAGTCCCATTCCAGTATCGCCTACCTGGTGTCACAGATTAGCGGATCTATGACTGAAGGCGTCTCACAATTTTATGGGAGAACTGAGACACCGTTTTCACCGCACCATCCTTACTGCCTGTGCCACAAAGATCTTTCCTTTCTTCGGCTAGTTTTGGGAGTAAAACTTTTATATCATGGGGCTCTGTGCCCTCTCTGGATGCATCTTGCATCTTTGGTTAGACCCTTAAGGCTTATTTGGTTGAGTCGCTATTAAATCCTACCTGTCAATGGCCAGATGAAAGATCTTTTAAATTAGCTATATTTAAAAGAAAAATGTTCTTTACAGAAAGCTCTCAATTGTCTTATTGACAGTAATCTTATTGACAATAATTGACAATTAAGGGACTCCCTTGACAAAATGAAATCAAAGAAATTAGACTTAAGATTTAGAAATAAAATGTCCATATCCAATGTAAATTTCCCTTAAATTCTAGCCTCATCTGCCTATTTTTAAATTACCTTTCCCTATAAGATATACAGGGAGCCTAATCTCCAGGTTCAAAGTGCTTACGTTGCTCATGCAAATGCTAGGGTTGCATTTCTCGTTTGGTAAAGATTTGTAAGGGGTGCCTGGGTGGCTCAGTTGGTTAGGCGACTGCCTTCGGCTCAGGTCATGATCCTGGAGTCACCAGGAAATTTGTTTCCAGAGGAAATAAATAAATAAATTTAGCAAAAGCACCTGAGAATGGCAATAAGGCTTGCTTTGCTTCTACTTTCCAGAGACTGATAATCCAACTCTGCCAGCCTCAGGCATTCCTATGCGATGTCCTTTATAGGTGTAGCCTAGACCCCCCTGCAAAAGAAGTCCTGTCTCCTGGATAGCAGCAAAACTTTTAAATTATAAAGCCCTTGTACTTACACATTGAAAAGGTCCTACCAAATTTAGAGATTAAAAAGATTAATGACTACTTACAAACCACCTTCATAGGAAACTGGACCAAAAATTTCTCCTAGGCCCTCCTACAAATGATCTGTGAAAGGCCAATATTGAGGGACTAATAGAAGCCAAATTTGAATTATGTACCCAGAAAGAAGACTTTTGTTAAAATGCTTTCTACAGATTTTACAAAGATAAAAATCTTTTGATTCCAATTTTAGTTAAAAATCTTCCCAATATAAAAAAGCAAATATAGTTAAAAAGGCAGACCAGTCACTTGATATTCAGGTTGTAATCTAGTTCTTTGGGGAATTAAAAACAACTCCTTTTCTTACAAATCTTTTTTTTTTTTTTTAAGATTTTATTTATTTATTTGAGACAGAATGAGAGAGAGAGAGAGCACATGAGAGGGGGGAGGGTCAGAGGGAGAAGCAGGCTCCCTGCCGAGCAGGGAGCCCGATGCGGGACTCGATCCAGGGACTCCAGGATCATGACCTGAGCCGAAGGCAGTCGCCTAACCAACTGAGCCACCCAGGCACCCCTTACAAATCTTTACCAAATGAGAAATGCAACCCTAGGAACAAGTCAGAGCTCACCTATCTTTACCAAATCCCAGACCTCACCTATTCTTCTCAAAATGTTCGTGGGTATCATGAAAGATCAAGATATTAAAACAAGTGTCCTGTACTTAAGAAAAAAGAGGTAAATTTTAAACCGCAGTTACTCTGAAACTCTGGAAACAAAAAATTCATTTTTTCTGTACCTTGAAATTATAAATCTTATGTCTTTGAAAGATAAATACAGCCCACAATTGCCCGAAACTGAAGAAATAAAGGGGGGAAAATGTTTTTTTTTTTTTTAAATACAAACTGCTAAAATGACTTTTGTGTCCAGACTCTTGCATCTCTCATAATAGATGGTTATGCACCAAATCTCCACTTTGAAGAAAATGTGACTACTTTCTGTCCTTTGTGATGTAAATTTTCTACCCCCATCTTCTCAGGAACATAAGAATTAAGGAGAACTTTAGGGGAAAGTTTTTCACAAAAAGAGAAAAAAGAAGAGGGAGGTATTTGGAAATTGGGCCTTTAAGGTCCTTTCCACAAATAGAACAAAAGCTAAAAGACTGCTTGCATCTTGTCTGTGTGTGTGTCTCTTTATGTTATAAATGTGAGACATTTTTCCTACCTCTGGTTGGGATTGCTAAGATTCATTTGCAAAAGACCTACTATTTAGTTGGTTTGAAGGCATGCACTTGTAAGAATTGGGCATTCTAAAACCCTGAAAGATAGAAACAACCAAAATGTTTTTTCACATTTATATGATCTAGGAAGATATTCAGTGCTAAAGCTAATTTAAGGTTTAGTTTAATTAAAATAAAATTGTCTTTAGAGTTACGCATTAAATGTAAGACTTTTATTTTACCTGTGTTTAACGAACGTTGAATGGGTCTGTATTGTCTCTGTTGCAAATTTGTCAAAAAGAAAAATTAGAATGATGGTTAACTTTGTCTAATGCTTCATAAAGTTTTCTGGGTAATCTAGACATGATTGTTAAGAATAAGCAGATTAAATAGATGTAAATAAGATTAAAAGGTTTACAAACTGAGGGTTCTAGAGGGGAGGGGGTAGGGGGATAGGTTAGCCTGGTGATGGGTATTAAAGAGGGCACGTATTGAATGGAGCACTGGGTGTTATACGCAAACAATAAATCATGGAACACTACATCAAAAACTAATGATGTAATGTATGGTGATTAACATAACATAAAAAAAAAAAAAAAAAGTTTATGGGTAAACTATTGGATGGCCTCCAAAGTGTTTGGTAACCTGATTTTGGAGTTTCCTGAGTTAGATGAGAAGTTCAGTTTGTTGAGTATCTAGATCATTACTGTCTGTATATTTATTTATTTGCTCAATGCTAGAATACACCAAAAATTGTTTCAAAATTGCCAACCCATCCTATTAGGAGTTTGGGGGAGGAAAGTTAGTAACTAGATTTCAGTATTGGTTTAGCGATCTTTTTCTTTTGTGGGGTGGGGGCAGGGGGTACAGTATACTTTATTGATGGTACATGACAAGGTAGGGAGGACCCCAGTGGACTCCACAACATACACCAGCATCACCCCATTCGATGTTGGCAGGATCTTACTCCTGGAAGATGGAGATGGGCTTTCCATTGATGACAAGTTTCCCATTCTCAGCCTTGACTATGCCGTGGAATTTGCCATGGGTGGAATCATATTGGAACGTGTAGACCATGTAGTTGAAGTCGATGAAGGGGTCACTGATGGCAACAATATCCACTTTGCCAGAGTTAAAAGCAGCCCTGGTGACCAGGTGCCCAATACAGCCAAATCCATTCATTGTGACTTTCACCATCATGTATCGGGGATGTGGCTGGCACTGCACCAGAGATGTGGCTCTCTGTTGAACAGGGAGGAGCAGAGAGCCAGTTTAGCTATCTTTTTCATCTTAAGGTACATATTTAAAATGTGTTCAAAGGTTACTAGTGTTTGTTCTTTTTTTCGTCCCTTTAGCATGCTTATGGTATTCATTTGAAACTTGTTGGATTTTGTATTTCATTTTAAGATGTTTTTCTTTAATCTCTGTTGATTTTATTCATTACTTCATTCATTCATTCATTCATTCATTCATTCCTTTTGGATTGGAAAACATTAACATGGTTCCAAAGGTCAAGCATATATAGAATACATACCCAGAGAACTATCATTCTATCCCCACCCCTTCTCCCCCATTCGTACACCCTCAATTCTCCCATCCTGATCCCACCCATTCTCTGTAAATAACCAATCTCACTAGTTTTTGGCATTTCTTCTGGTGTTTCTTTTTTATAATGTTAAACACATATGTGTATATTTCCTTATAATTCCTTTTTTTCTTACACAAAAGTAGCATACTACCATTAAACTTTTTCTTTTTACTTTTTTAACTTAAAACTGTATTTTAGAAATCCCTCCATATAAGTTCCTGGAAAGCTTACTCATTCTTTTATACAGCTGCATGATTCTTCATGAGTATACTATAGTTTATTCAACTAATCACTTACATTAGAGTATTTTAGATTATTCCTGATGTTTTGCAATTGCAAACAATGTGTCCATTCAAATTTAAGCATATAAATTTTTGTATTTTTGTAACTGTTCTTCAGAGTTAATTCCTAGAAACAGGATTGCTAGGTCTTTTATGTTAATTTTTTTTTTTTTAATATTAAACCCACTGTGAATTCCTGGAATAAATCCCATTTGTGTATAATATATGATTTTATTAATGTGTTGTTAAATTCTAATCACTAGTGTTTTATTTAGTATTTTTACAATAATATTCATAAGTGACATTACTCTGTGATTTTATTTTATTGTAGTGACTTCATCAGATTTAAGTATCATTGTTATATTTCCATCTAAAAAAATAATCAAGAAATTGTCCTTTATTTTATTTTTGGAATAATTCCTGTAGCATTGGGACCATCTTGTTTTTCAAGGTTTTGTAGAATCTTTTTGTGAAAATATTTGACATTAGTGATTTTTTTGTAGAGTATTTCTTAGAGAATTTTCTCTATTTCTTCTACAAAATTGCTGTATCTTCTAGAAACAATATCCATTTAATCAAGGTTTTCAAATTTATTAATTGGAAATGTCCACAGTTTCATATGTTTTTAATTTATTCTCTTTAAATATTTATTTTATCCCTTGTCATGCATTAAATGAATATTGGTATTTTCTTTTCTTTTTCTAAGTCTGTTAATTGTTTATTTTTTTCAAAACTAGTAGGATTTTGGTTTTTTTTTCTTTAAAGATTTTATTTATTTAGTTGACAGAGAGGGAGAGAAACAGCGAGAGAGGGAGAGAGACAGCGAGAGAGGGAACACAAGCAGGGGGAGTGGGAGAGGGAGAAGCAGGCTCCCCGCTGAGCGGCGAGCCAGATGCAGGGCTTGATCCCAGGACCCTGGGACCACGACCTGAGCCAAAGGCAGACGCTTAACAACTGAGCCACCCAGGCGCCCCAAAACCAGTAGGATTTTGATGAAATGTTTTCAATTTCAATTTCTTACTTCATTTAATTTCTATTTTTATATTTATGATTTCTGTGTGTGTGTTTATATATTGCTTTATTTGGTCTTCTTTTTCTAGGTTTTGAGTTGAGGATTATATTAACTTTCATTCTTTCATTTTCATTAATACAAGTGTTTAGGGTTTTACCTTTTCCACTGATGTGCTTTAAATGCATTTCATAAATTCTAAATTTGTGTGATATTTTTAACATTTTATTTTGAAATAATTGTAGATTCACACATTTTAAGAAATAACATTAAGATCCAGTATATCCTTCATTTAGCTTTCCACAATAGTAATAATTTCCTTATCTGTCAACCTTATTAAGATTTCACCAGTTTTCATGTATTTATTTGTATGTGTGTATTTACTTCTTATCAATTTTATCACATATATAGATTTATGTGATCCCCACCACAATCCAGATACAGAACAGTTCTATTACAAAGATTCCTCATGCTGCCCTTCTACAGCACAACGAACTAGCTCTCTTCCCCATCCCTAACTTCTGACAACAAATAAATCTGTTCCCCATCTCTATAATTTTGTCATTTCAAGAATGCTGTATAAATGGAATCATACAATATGTAACTTTTGAGATTGGCCTTTTTTGCTCAGCCTGATACCTTGAGACCCATTCTGGTTGTTGTGTGTATCAATAGCTCATTCCTTTTTATTGCAGATTAGTATCCATGGTATGGATAAACCACACTGTGTTTAACCACGGGCCTGTTGAAGGACATCTATGTTGGTTCCAGGTTTTAGCTATTATGAATAAAACATCCTTTGAACATTATGTGCAGGACTTCGCATGAATGTAAGTTTTCATTTCCCTTGGATACATATCCAAGAGTTCAATTGCTGGGTTGTACATTCATTACAAATTTAGCTTTATAATAACCTGCTCTACTCTTTTTTTTAAAGATTTTGTTTGTTTATTTGAGAGAGAGAGAGAGAGAGCAAGCATGAGTGGGGAAGGGGCAGAGGAAGAGGTAGAAGCAGGGAGCCTTATGTAGGACTCCATCCCAGGACCCTGGAATCATGACCTGAGCCAAAGGCAGATGCTTAACCAGATGCTTAACCAACTGAGCCACCCAGGCGCCCCCCTGCTATACTCTTATCCAGAATGATTATACCATTTTACATTCCCAGCAGCGATTATGAGTGTCCAGTTTCTCTACATCGTCATTAGCATTTGGTGTGATAACTATTTTTTATTTTAGCTATTTTGATACATGTATAGAGCTATCTCAGTATGATTTTAATTTGTATTTCCCTACTGGCAAACGATGTTGAACATCGTTTCACTGCTTATTTGCCATCTGACTATCCTCTTCAGTGAAATGTCTGTTCATGTCTTTTGCTAATTTTCTAATAGGATTTTTTAAATTTTTTTAGAGTTTAGTTTGAGAATTTTGTTTTATATATTCTAAATACAAGTCCTTTTTCAAATATGTGGTTTGCAAATATTTTCTCCAAACCTGTAGCTTGTTTTATCCTCTTCACAGAATAGAGCAAAGCCCTTGTAAAGCAAAACTTTTTTATATAGTGAAGATTTTTAACTTTGATGAGGTCCATTTTATCAGTTTTTACTTCTGTGGGTCATGCTTTTGGTATCAAGTCCCAGAGCTTTTCATGTAGCCCTAGGTTCTGAATATTTTCTCCTATTTTTTTTCTAAAATTTTACAGTGTTATACTTTATCATCTACTTTGGTTAATTTTGTATAAAGTTGTGAGACTTAAATCAAATTTTATTTTTCTTTATTGATGCTCAGTTGCTGCAGCACTATTTATTGAAGAATCTATCCTTCCTCCATTGAATTGCTTTCACATCTTTGTCAAAATTTTCAAAAATATATGTCTAGTCCTTTGACAATACCATATAGTCTTAGTTACTTCAGCTATTTGGAAAGCCTTAATATAAGGTATAATGATTCCTCCCACTTTATTCCTTTTTATTTTTCAAAATTATTTTTGCTACTCCAGGTCCAATGACTTTCCATATAAATTTTAGAATATGCTATCTATGTCTACAAAAAGCTTGCTGGGATTTTTTTTTTATAATAACACTTGCATTATACCCATAGATTCATTTGGGGAGAATTGACTATTTTTTTTAAGATTTTATTTAGAGAGAGAGAGTGTGTGTGTGTGTGCAAGCAAGAGGAGGGGGAAAAGGGAGAGGGAGAGAGAGAATCTCAAGCAGACTCCCCTACTGAGCCCAACACTGGGCTCATTCTCATGACCCAAAGATTATGACCTGAGCTGAAATCAAGTGTCAGACAGTTAACTGACTGAGCCACCCATGTACCCTGAGAATTGAAGTTTTTACTATATTAAGGCTCCAGTCGATGAACACAGTATGCCTCTTCATGTATTTGGATCTTTTTTATTTCTTTCGTCAGCATTTTATCATTTTAACCTTACATATATTGTTCATTTGTAATGTATATCTAAGAATTTTATTTTCTTTGGAGCAACTGTGATATTGTTTCTTAGTAAAATTTCATTCTTAGTATGTGAATTAATTTTTGTCTGTTAACCTCATATCCTGTAACCTGAGATTACTTGTTAGTACTAGGAATTTCTTTTTGTAGATTCTTGCAATATTTTACATAAATAATAATATAAGAGAAAAAGTTAAGATGGCAGAGAAGTAGGGGGACCCTGGGCTTGCCTCATCCCTCAAACACAGCTAGATTAACATCAAATCATTTTGAACACCTAGGAAATCAATCTGAGTATTAAAAGAACAATCTGCACAATTAGAGGGAGAGAACATGGCAGCATGGGTGAACCTCAGTGAGTAGCACAGCACCCCCAGTGGAGGCTGGAGTCCCTTACACCAAACCCCACCCCCCTGTGCCTTGCAAGTCCAAGGGAAGGTCTGACTCTGAGCCAGCACAGAGGGCCTTTCTTGCAGAAGACCAGCACCAGCCTCCGCACATACACCAATCTACTAATCATAGAGGGCTCCAAAGTGTCAGCTTCAATTTTGGTGGAAATAGGACCAAGCTTTCTTTCTTTCTCCACCCCCCCACCCCACCCCTTTGGCATCAGACTTACAGTTTTTTGTTTGTTTTGTTTCCTTTTTCCTTTTTTTGGATCAGGTTTCTTTTTTATTTTTCTTTCTTTTTCTTTGGAATCAGGCTTATAGTTTTTTGTTTTTCTAGGTTTTTTGTTGTTGTTCCTTTTCCTTTTCTCTCTTTTTGGATCACGCTTTTTTTCCCCTTTCTTTTTATCCCCCTACCTTATTTTAACAAAAAAAAAATCAAAGCACACTTAAAGGTCCAAATACTGCCCCCTACAAGCAAGGAGGAACTCTGCAGAGGACTGACCTGTGGGAAAGAACAACCAAAACCCAGCAGCAGAGTGCACACAGCATACACCAGAAACATTTCCTGAAGCACCAGGCCCTGGACAGCATATGACCCCCTCTTAATATAGCATTACTCTCAGGAGCAGGAAACATAACAAACTCATAACACAAAAACACAGAAACCTAGACATAATAATAAGATGGAGGAATTCTCCCCAAAAGAAAGATCAAGAAGATATCACAGCCAGGGATTTACTCAAAACAGATATAAGCAATATATCTGAACAAGAATTTAGAACAGCAGTCATAAAAATATTAGCTGAGCTTGAAAGAAACAGAGAACAGACCAGAGAAACCCTTCCTGCAGAGATAAAAGACCTAAAACCTAGTCAGGCTGAAATAAAAAATGCTATAACTGAGTTGCAAAACTGACTGGACATAATCACAATGCATATGGAAGCAGAGGAATGAATAGGTGATATAGAAGCTTAAATTATGGAAAATAATGAACCTAAAAAGAAGAGGGAAAGAAAGCTACCAGATCACAAATGTAGACTTAGCGAACTCAGTGACTCCATAAAGCACAATAATACCCATCATAGGAGTCCCAGAAGAAGAAGAGTAGGGAAAAAGGGATGGAAGGTTTGTCTGAATAAATTACAGCTGAGAACTTCCCTAATCTGGGGAAAGAAACAGGTATTCAAGTCCAAGAGGCACAGAGAACTCCCCTCAAAATCAGCAAAAACAGGTCAACACCAAGACATATCATAGTGAAACTTGCAAAAATACAAAGATAAAGAGAATTCTAAAAGCAGATAGGGATAAAAAGTCCTTAAACTACAAGGGTAGACACCCACGGTTAGCAACAGACCTGTCCACAGAAATTTGGCAGGCCAAAGGCAAGTGGCATGATATATTCAACATGCTAAATGGGGAAAATATGCAGCCAAGAATATTATATCCAGCAAGGCTATCATTCAGAATAGAAGGAGAGATAAGGAGCTTCCAAGACAAACAAAAGCTAAAGGAGGTTGTGACACTAAACTAGCTCTGTAAGAACTATTAAACAGAAACCTTTGAGCGGAAAAGAGAGTCCAAAAGCAACAAAGACTAGAAAGGAACAGAGACAACCTACAGAATAGTGATTTTACAGGTAATACAATGGTACTAAATTCATATCTATCAATAATTACTCTGAATGAAAATGGACTAAATGCTCCAAGCAAAAGACACAGGATATCAGAATAGGCAAAAAAAAAAAAGACCTACTGATATGCTGCTTGCAAGAGACTCATTTTAGACCCAAAGACACCTCCAGATTGAATGTGAGGGGATAGAGAACCAACTATCATGCTAACGAACATCAAAAGAAAGCTTGATTGGCCATACTTATATCAGACAAACTAGATTTTAAACCAAAGACTGTATTAAGAGATGAAGAAGGTCAGTATATCATTAGGGGTCTATCCAACAAGAAGATCTAACAATTATAAATATTTATGCCCCCAACTTGGGAGCACTCAAATATATAAATCAATTAATAACAAACTTAAAGAAACTTATTGATAATAATACAATAGTAGTAGGGGAGTTTAACACCTCACTTACAACAAAGGACAGATGATCTAAGCAGAAGATGAACAAGGAAACAATGGCTTTGTATGACATACTGGACCAGATGGACTTCACAGATATATTCAGAACATTTCATCTAAAGCAGCAGAATACATATTCTTTTGCACATGGAACATTCTCCAGAATAGACCACATACTGGGTCACAAATCAGGCCTCAACAAATACAAAAAGACTGAGATCATACCATGCATATTTTCAGACCACCAGTATGAAACTTGAAGTCAACCACAAGAAAAAATTTGGAAAGACCACAAATACGTGGAGTTTAAAGAACATCCTGCTAATGAATGAATGGACTAACCAGAAAATTAGAGAATAATAAAAAAAATACATGGAAAAAAAAGAAAATGAAAACACTACATCAAAACCTTTAGGATGCAGCAGAGACGGTCATAAGAGGGCAGTATATAGCAACACAGGCCTTCCTCCAGAAGCAAGAAAAGTCTCAAATAAGTAACCTAAGCTTACACCTAAAGAAATTATAATATAATCTGTAGATAGAAATGTTTTTATTTTTTTCCTTTCTACCTGTAAGCATTTATATTATTTTTCTGACCTTTTGCACTGGCTATAATGTTTTTTACCATTATTTTTATTTTTTTAAATTTTATAGTTCCCTTTTTACCATATATAAATCATGTCTTTTTTATTCTATATTTTTGATGCTTTCACATTTGGGGGTCCTGTTGACTCTGGAGAGATTGCCCCTCCCAAGTCTAGCTAATTCCTGGAGATAGCAAACAACTCACTGAGACTATGTTTTTTGTATGCAAACCAACAAATCCAGAGCCTATGCTCCCAACTACCTCCTTTATCAGGCTCTCACACTGTTGGCCACTATTTGCCTCATATGCTTCCTTCCACACAGGGAAGCACCAGTATTTTTTTTTTTCATGGAGCAGTTTATATTCTTCAGAAGTCAGAATATATGATATTTGCATTTGTTTTTGTTTTGCTTTTTAATCTAAATCATGTGCCTGAAGTGTCTTCACTGGATTCTTCTCGTATAAGTAGATAGCTTCCATCATTCCAGCTAATGCACTTGACAATACAATCTGATTGCTGGAATTAGTAATAGAATAGCATATAACAGAAAGTGAAGCCTGTTTATCAACCAAACGTGACTGAAAAAATAACTGTAAAAGTAGAAACTGCAATGACTCTACCAGGTATTTCTAAGAAAGCAGTGTAAGCCAACCAGTGTGCTTCCCACCGTGGTCCCCATTGTAAGGCATGACCCTTCTTGGGATCTGTGAGCATAACAGATTATCTTTTCAATGGCAGTTGTCTTCTGATCTATAAGCCTTACATACCTAAATAATAATAAAACCTGTATTTTGAATAAAGAGGTATTTAACAGAAAGTTTTTATTCCTGGTAAAAAGACCCTTTGGTTTATACCTGATAACTAATTTCTAGTTTTATTGCATTGTTATAAAAAGTTATCAATGTCTTCTCTTTTATCAAGGTGTAAAAGATCAATATCTAACTGTAAGGTCTTCCTAGTTGATTTTGTTATTCAGATTTTCTATATACTCACTTATTTGTCCTTTTAATCTTAAAGAAGTGTATTTTTAAAAGTTTTTTTCTCAGTGTCTTCTTTCATTACCTGTGGTGTCTGTTACATAAAGTTAGTTGTTTGGTGCGTAGATATTCCTAAGTATTATATTTTCATTTTGAATTGTGGCTTTGAGATAAAAATATGTCCTTTTGGGGAACGCTCCTACACTGTTGGTGGGAATGCAAGCTGGTGCAGCCACTCTGGAAAACAGTATGGAGGTTCCTCAAAAAGTTGAAAATAGAGCTACCCTACAACCCAGCAATTGCACTACTGGGTATTTACCCCAAAGATACAAATGTAGTGATCCGAAGGGGTACATGCACCCAATGTTTATAGCAGCAATGTCCACAATAGTCAAACTGTGGAAAGAGCCAAGATGTCCATCAACAGATGAATGGATAAAGAAGATGTGGTATATATATACAATGGAATATTATGCAGCCATCAAAAGGAATGAGATCTTGTCATTTGCAACAACGTGGATGGAACTGGAGGGTGTTATGCTGAGTGAAATAAGTCAATCAGAGAAAGACATGTATCATATAACCTCACTGATATGATGAATTCTTAATCTCAGGAAACAAACTGAGGGTTGCTGGAGTGGGGGGTGAGGTGGGAGGGCTGGGGTGGCTGGGTGATAGACACTGGGGAGGCTATGTGCTATGGTGAGTGCTGTGAATTGTGCAAGACTGTTGAATCACAGATCTATACCTCTGAAACAAATAATACATTATATGTTAAAAAAAAAAAAAGATAGCAGGAGGGGAAGAATGAAGGGGGGGAAATCAGAGGGGAAGTCGAACCATGAGAGACGATGGACTCTGGAAAACAAACTGAGGGTTCTAAAGGGGAGGGGGGGTGGGAGGATGGGTTAGCCTGGTGATGAGTATTAAAGAGGGCACGTTCTGCATGGAGCACTGGGTGTTATGCACAAACAATGAATCATGGAACACTACATCCAAAACTAATGATGTAATGTATGGTGATTAACATAACAATAAAAAATTTAAAAAAATGCCCTTTTTTGTCATGTTTAATGTATGTGACTTAAACTCCACTTGTTTGATATCACACTTGCAACCTATGCTTTCTTATTGTTTCCCTTCCTTTCTTATTGTTTCCCTTTTCCCTTTGTCCATCTCTTTGTTTTTAACCTTTCTGGATCCGTTTGTTTGCTTGTGCTCTTATATACAACATACAGCTCAGTTTTGCTTTGTGAATTAAACTGAGGATCTTAAGCCCATGCACATTTATTGAAAAGACTGATAATGTTTAGTCTCCACTCTGTCCAAGCACTTATATTACAGTTACTATGTCTGTTTTATTTCCTTTCTCTATGTAATGTGCTTTCTTTATTTTAAAAAACAAGTAATTTTCTATTTTTTTGTCCTAATGGTTATCTTTATACGTTTCAAGTGCCCCTTTGTTCTGGTTTTCTTGTTTTTTTGTGTTTTTTTTACTATCTAGTTAGTTAATTTGTAGTAGAATCCTTTGACTATGCCTATTGTTTACACAACAATGAATGAGGTTATTCTCCTTTCCTCTTTCCCACTCCCTTCTTCCATTTGTAAGTATATTATTTCTACCATTAAAAGATATATTTGCAATCTTTTCTGTAACCCTCCTCCCCATGTTTATTTTAGTCTTAGATCATCAGTTAAACATATGAAGTGGTCACCATCAGTGCTTTTGCCAAACTTTTCTTAGTTACTTCTTGGTTGAACAAAACTTGTCCTCTCATAGATTGCTCAAAAAATGATCCCTAATATTGTGTTTTCAAATTTTCATCTATAGCCTTAATACTTGAAGGACAGTGTGCCTAGGTAAAAATGTCTTTCTTCATCTATTCCTTCCTTGAATAGCCTGAAAAGTTTGGTCCTCATTTTCTTGCTTTATAATTGCCTTTGAGAAGGCTGACGACAGTCTAATTTTCATGAAACTTGTTTATTTGTTTAGGCCTGCAGGTCCTGATAAATTTTTTCTTTATATTTAAAGTTGAATAGTTTTGCTAAAATTTGTCTATGTCTTGATTATTCTGGATCACTTTTCAAAGATAACTAGGAAGCCCTATAGATCTATATTTTATTTCTGGAAAGTGTTCTGTCTAATAAATAAAATAATATAAATATTATTCCAGTGTTGTTTCTTCTTCAGTAACTTCAGTTATATTTATGTGAATTTTCTTTGCTTGACTTTTTCAATTGGTGCCTCTCTGACCAGTTTTATTCCATTATCTCAATTTCATTCTCTTTGATGTTTTCCTACTTTTGTTTATCAGGCATCTTGTAATTTCATCTTCACTTATATGATTTTCTCTTTTTTCTTCTATTTCTTTCCTAAGATACATCCACTACCATTTTTTTTTATGATTTTGGTAGTTTTTTTCATCTTTTAAATTCCTAATTTAAGGTTACTGAGATGTTTTTATATCACCAAATGTTTGAGAATTTATTTCAGAATATTAGATTCCTTCTGCTGTGTGCATGTGCGTGTGTGCATGCATGAGTGTGTGTGTGTGTGTGTGTTGGGAGCTAGCATTAGCTAAAATAGTTTTACTCTCATTTATGGTTTTCTTCTTAAAATGGCTTTCTTCTTAAAATGGCTTTCTGTAGATCAAAACATCTTTTGCCTTGCATTTCATGAACAAGGCTACTGGTGTACGATGGTTTAGAATATTCTTAACTGAAAAGTGACTCCTTTCCCCTTCATCAGTATAGGAAAATGCAGTTTTTATATCGGGGGCAATTGGAGGATAGTTTTTGTGTTTTCAGTTCTAGAATTTTTTTTCTTTTTTTATTTCAAAATTTCTCCCTACTAGCTCCTTGTTCTCATCACTGCACAATTTCTAGAGAACACTTCTCTCTTCCTTCTTACCCTACTCTCTCCAGAAGTAATAACTTTCTAAAGTACATACGTTTAAGTCCTTTACCTATAGCCAGTGCTCTGATATATAAGGTCTCTTTTCAGTATTTTAGCACTTAGAATAGACTTTCTTCTTTCTGATGGTGATTTAGTGCAATCTTAGGCCCTCCATTATCTCCCCCTATCTTCCAGACAGTTTTTCAAGATGTCTACCCTCTACTTTCTGCAAAGGTTTGGTTCAAATTCAAGAAATAGCTCCACAAAAACATGATGTTTGTCTATTTAACAAATAATTTGAAGTTGTAGTGTTCTCTGTTTTTTACTTATAATGAAGACTTGAGGTTTGTGTGGTTTTCTTTGTTGTTCTTGTTAATTTGTGTAGTTTTGAGGGACCTGTTGGGAGATTTAAATTTAGGTGGCCACCATTACTTTGGCTATCCAGAATCAATCAATGTATGTCATGTGGAGAACGATTGTTGTGTTTCATCTAGAAACCCTTAATTATGTATAGAAGAAAATATAAACTTTTCAAGATTTAATTCAAAATTTTAACAATATAGATCCAATTTACTTTTGCAGATTCATCAACCCACTTAACTCCTAGCTTCCCACATCTATCCTCCATTTTAATAATTGGTGACACAATTTTTAGAATTTAGCAAATTCATTGATTTTGCCTTGTTATTCCCCATCTTTATGCCTTTGCATGTGCTCTCCTTAACCTGAAAAATTCTCTCCATTAATTATTCTCTAGTTGAAAATATTATTTGTCCATTGGGTTTCTACCTTTCTCTTCAGCTGTAATTAAATACTTACCTTATGATTATAAGGAAATAAATCAAATCAGGAGTCCTTTCCCACTTTTGAGACTGGAACCACTTAGTGGGATGACTAGAAGCAAACATAGAAGCAAGAGAATATTTTTCTTTTTCAAAAGATTATTATGGAAGGAATAAATTCAACTAAATCAATCATCTATGATTCATTAAAATTGAACTCCCACTTAGCATTTTAATAACATATGGTGAACTTTCCCTTGATAAACATTATGATTATCAACTTTCCATTTCTGCAATATTGCGTATTCCTCCAAAGAGACATTTTGAAGATATAAGAAGTTTTAAATTAGTAAAGGCCTGATATTCTTTTTTTCACAGCTTGAATATTTTCTATTCTTGATTAACTATTACATGAGACATGAATCAGGACTTTGGATGCCCATTTTGAATTTTTTTAAAAAGCCAAGCATTTTAAAAAGAAGACACTCTGATATTTTCTAATTCATAACTGTGGAGATTGACCTCCACCTTCACTTGGACTCATGAACTAAGGTGATCTCTGAGTTATATCCAAATATTTACAGCAGAATAAGAAGTCAATAAAATTCTGGGGAAATCTAATTCACTAACAATCTATGATGACTCTCTCAAAAACTTCTGAAACAACTACTGCATTTTAGTTCATAACCATTCTTAGATTGTGGGGATTGTTCTAGTCCAGTTAAACTAAATTTACATGGCCCTTATAAATCCAACTTGATAGTGTAAGTTTGTTGCTGATTTGGCACATACGTTTATTGAGGAACTTCTTAAAATAATTCTATTAAACTTCAAAGCATACGAAAATGAAGCATAAAATTATTGAAACAATATTCTCCCTATTTCTGTATATTAGCAGACACTGCGCTGTCCACCATACTGCCCCTTAGAAAATTGACTTTTGGTGTCCCCCTCTTTATGTGGCCCTGCTTTTCGAGGTAGTGCTTTCCCAAATGAATGATTTCACTGAAAGAGTGGAGGAAATATTTGTGGAATTTTCCTACTACTACTCAGATCAGACCACAGCACAGAGAGCTGGCCTTGACAGCAAGATACCAAACACATCAAGTTATTTAGGAAATCAAATTTAATGCTCTTTAGCTGATGAAAAAATAATGACTTGTTTCCTGGCTTCTTTTCCTTTTTATATTTTTCTCCCTTTACCTTGCTTTCAAGCATACACAACACAAACTGCATTTCCATAGCCAAGTTGGAAGGTATGTTTGTTTGGAAACAAAGCATGATTTTTCTCTCCTTGGTGGAAATAATCATGCATTATTAAAACTATTCGGTAGGAATGATTAATATGAAAAATTACAGGAAAACAGTAAACACTATAAGTAACTTCACCAGATTATCTTTCTTGCTGTCTTTCAGGTAGGACCCTCCATAAGGATGGCTGTTACTTTTTTTTCTTTCTCTCCTCGTTCTTTCACTCTTTTGATTATAGTTTGGCTTCTCATTGAAAGGAGATTTATACCAAGTAGAAATTATATTTCAAAATCTGGTCCATCTGGACTGTTAAGAAAATGATGACAAAATGCTTTGTTCTGAGATTATGCTCTGCAGTGAACAACATTGATTTCAATTATTTCTCTAAACATAGGTTTCACCAAACATACATTAATTTGTTTTGTCATAATTTTTGCACAAGTTTTTATATTTAATATGAAGATAGCATTTCCTGTCTGAGATTTGATGTGCACCTCATTGTAATAGGGTTACAGAAAAAGGTATTGTCAACTGACTTTTATATTTTTTGAGGCAAATATTAAGTGAATAATCAAGGAAAGATAAACTTAGGGAAGTAACACCAACAACTGGTACTTGGCTTGTACCAAAGTAAACCCTACACTACAAATCTAATAAGCCATTACTAAGGTGACCTTAATAAAGTTTAGATTACTACTGTAGACTTTTAGCTGGTCTCCTTGTTTCAATTTTTACATCCTCCATTCTCCACACAACAAAGTAATTTTTTAATAATGTAAATCAGATTGTGTCATGCTTCCACTCAACACCATCAAATAGCTTCTTATGTCAGAACCAACTCATTTTCCACCAATATCTATTTACAATTCTTCTTTGAGAATTTAACCCCCAATATATTTACAAATGTCTAGAATGAAAACTACATTTTCTACTTGCTTGCAGAGTGAGGTATGGCCATAAGATACACTCTCCAGGATATAATCTTATAATAAATAGAAGCATTTGCTTTGCTCCTATGTACTTTCTGGTGATTGAAATGTAGAACCGATGGCTGGAACTCATTCAGCCATCTCAGTCCTTGAGGCTAAAGCCACATTCTGAGAATGACTGAACAGTAAGGGTGGAAGGAGCTTTGTCCCTGACAATGTTTTGAAGCTGAATAGAATGCCTATATCTTAATGTCTTCATGTGAAAGAGAAGTAATCATCTTTCTTAAGCTATTCTAAATATAAATTTTTCATCACTTGCAGCTGTACCTAATTCTAACTTTTCACATGACTGAGAATAAAATTAAAATCCTTTCCATGGCCTACGTGTTCCTTGGCTAATTTTATCCCTCATTTCCTACCCTTCTTCCTCATTCAGCTATACTGGACTTCTTGCTGCTCCTTTGACACATCAAGCACATTATTATCTCATGGTCTGTGTACTTTGTCTCTCAGCCTGTCATGCTTTCCCCAGGTATATATGTCACTTTAGTCTGGTCTCTGCTTAGACCTCCTCCAGAAAAGCCTTTTAACTACTGTACTTAAAGAAAAGCACAAGTTAATCTTTGTTTGCTTTATTTTTTCTTTATAGCATTTATTAATCCCAGTTAACATATATTTTATTTGCCTCTTTGTTTCTATCTTCTCCACCAGAAGGTAAGTTCCATGAGGTAAGCACCTCACTTTGTTCGTCACTCCATTTCCCAGACCAAGATCCATTATAGGCACACTTGCACAATATATACTTCTTGAATGTATAAATGCATGAATAACTGATTATACATCTACATGTATCTGTTATTCTTACACTATCATGAAGTATATATCCTATCTATTATACCCAGATAGTTAGGCTCGTAAGCTGATATGACACTGGTCATTTTTTTTTTGATGGTGAGTTTGTTAAAGGTCTCCTGAAGAACCTGTGAAGTTGCACATAAATTATTATGTTGTTGGTTTCATTTGACACACAGGAAATAGGAAGAAGTTTGGTGAGATTAGACCCTAAGATTAGTGTTTTTTTTTTTTTAATTTGATGGAAAGAAACCAAAAAGGAAATGGTTTCAGCTCAGGTCATGATCTCAGGGTCATGAGATCGAGACCCGCATTGGGCTCCATGCTCAGCGGGGACTCCGCTTGAGATTCTCTCTCCCTCTCCCTCTCTGCTTGAGATTCTCTCTCCCTCTCCCCCCCTACCCCTGCTCTCTCTCTCAAATAAATAAATAAATCTTTTAAAAAATAAAGGGTCCTTTCCTCCCAGCCTGTGACCTAATTCTGAGAAAATAAACTAGCTTCAAATTGTGATCTCCCTAAATACCTCAGCTTCCTTCCCCAAATGTAACTTCTTGGATTTCTGAGGCTAAAGAGGAAAATGCTGGCTGATACCCAATTTTGTCCCTCACTAGATCCTGGTTAACAACAGTTTTGCCAGATAAAACAGTAAACGCCACCACATTCTGTGTGGTGTAAAGAGAAAATTGACAAAAATGAACATATAAGTTCTCATTTTTGATCTCAATGGTTCGAAGCTCATGAAAGTAAAACATTTTGCCACAGTTCCCAGGATTTTGCAAAAAATCAACTGTCCTACTTCATTCCTTTGGCAACATTCTTTCTCAAGTCAGCCCAATGCAAGGCCAGAATTTCAGCTCTTGTCTTTTAATAGCTCTCTTTTGGGATGAGAAGCTTCCAGTCTAACCTCAATCCTATGGACACTGATTGCTTTTCTGAAACATATTATTACAGTAATTGGAGTCCATTTAGTCTGTGTGCACAATGGTAGAGGCAAAGATACAAAGGAATTAGTGCTTTGGCAAATTCCTATGATTAGAACAGAAAAGTAAGAATGACAGATACATTTCACATGGTTTAAAGTCAGACCAAGAGCCCAAAATGAGATGATGTCAATTGCCATTTCATAAGGGAACATCACCATTTCTCTCTACAACTGACTTTATTGGACAAGTTTTTGGATCATTAACTCAAAGTGTACTTTCACCATGAATTGTTAAGCTCTAAATAATACCATAGAAAATGGCAAGACACTACTTAATAGGTGTGAGATGAGAAGATTAATTTTCATGGCCAAAGATTCACTTTTTAAAAATTTTATTATGTTATGTTAATCACTACACATTACATCATTAGTTTTTGATGTAGTGTTCCATGATTCATTGCTTGCATATAACACCCAGTGCTCCATTCAATATGTGCCCTCTTTAACACCCATCACCAGGCTAACCCATCCTCCCACCCCCCTCCCCTCTAGAACCCTCAGTTTGTTTCTCAGAGTCCATAGTCTCTCATGGTTCGTCTCTTAATTGTGTTTTCCCCCATATAAATAGATTTGTATCATTTCTATCATCTCTTCATGTACTTTCATAATGTTTAAAAAATGCAAAACTTTGGTTTCTGTTGAGATGAAATGTACTTGTTTGTTACAATACTTTACACTAATTTAGTTTGTATTTATCTAAAGGTTTTGTTTGCTCCAACTCAGGAAACTTCAGGGCTTCATTAGGAGCAAAATTAAAATGTAATTTGATTATGAGTTTCAGGATTTCAGGAGAAGTTTTGAAAACATAGAGTGTTTCTGAAAGCATAGAATTTTAATGCTTGCTGAGCTACTTAACATAAAAGAGCAAACAGGCTGGCTCCTGGTGTCATGAGACGCAGATGTCTGCCTCACTAATAAACATGTGCTGCCAAATGTTATCTCTAGACACAACTGTCTCCTGCCATTACAAATCATTGTGATCCCTGATTGATCACCCTTATCTCCTACTCCACATGGTAGCAACAATAATGGTTCCACAACCCTATTTGAAGAAACAAATATGAGTAAATATAGTTATGATAGGGAGATGACATGAAAATGAATATGTACTCTGGCTTTTTGTATGTGCAGAAATATTTTGTAAATGTGAAAGGTGTTGATTCAACCTTGATTATGGATTTATTTCCAAAATAAAGCAACCTGTTTGTTGTTGTTGTTAGCATAAAGCTCAGTTGCTCATATAGCTATGGTTAGGTACAATGAGAGATTTAATGTAATTTCCATCTCTTACATAGATACAGTGGTTCGGAATAAAGATCCTTATGCTCAGATGATCTTTCCCAAGTTTGTACATAAATGTTGTCAAACAGTCAATGATGGGAAGAAACTTATAAACATGTATTGTCATTTAAATAAGAATAAGAAACAGATTTCTTTTTTCCTGGCCAGGACTATCTGATAAGACATTATAATCTGAGCTCATAGGCTTATTGTAACCATTCCTATTCTTTACTTTTTCACTGGTTTTTAGCTGATCTTTTAGGTTGATTTTCTAATGTAATTATAGGTTAACCTATAATTAAAAAGTTAAAACTTCTACAATATTCCTTTCTGATTCTAATCATTCAATGCCTAGACTACTCAGTCAATTCAAACATCTTCCAACATTTTGAAAAAATTATGGATTCATAGGAAATTGTGAAGATGGTACCGAGAAATCCCATTTACCCTTAATCCTGTTTCCCCCAGTGGTTACATCTTAGGTAATTGTAGTATACTACCAAAAAAAGAAAATTGGCATTGGCATGATGTGTATGTATAGTTCAATGTCTTTTTCACATATGTAGATTCATGGAACCACCAAGATTATAAAATTAATCTATAAAACTAATGTATCATCACAGAGATCTCCTGAATGCTCTCTTTATAATTGCATTCACACCCTCTTCCAGCATTGCTAACCCTTAAGGAACACTAATTTGTTCTCCATCTCTATAATCTTTGTTATTTTGAGAATGTCATATAAATTGAATACTTTGGGATGGGCTTTTTTCACTTACCATAATGTCCTTGCAATTTGTCCTAAGTGGCTGCATGTATCAAGAGTTTGTTCCTTTTTATTGCCAAGTAATATTCCATGTTTTGAATGTAGTATAATTTGTTTAAATAGTCACCTATTGTAAGATATTTTAGTTGCTTGCTGTTTGAGGCTATTATGATTAAACCTGCTATGTACAGTCATGTACAGTTTTTTGTGTAGACCTAAGTTTTCATTTCTCAAAGATAAATGGAATGTGATTGCTGGGTCAGATGGGAAGTATATATTATTTTAAACTGCTACACTACTTTTCAGAACATCTGTATGTCTCCACAAGCAATGTATGTGAGATCTCATTTCTGTGCATCCTTGCCAGCATTTGGTATTGTCAATATTCTTTATTTTAGCTATTCTTATATATGTGTAGTAATAGCTCATTGGGATCTTAATTTGCATTTCCTTAATGACTAGTGATGTTGAACATCTTTGTATGTGCATATTTGCCCTCTAAGTATCCCCTTTGCTGAAATATCTTTGTGTCTTTTGCTTATTCTCTAATTGGATTATTTTTGTCTCTACTATTGAATTTTGAGAGTTCTTCATATATTCTAAATATGAAACCTTTGTCAGATATGTGGTGTGCAAATATTTTTTCCCAGTGTGTAGCTTGTCTTTTTATCCTCTTAAGAGGGTCTTTTGCAAAGTAAAACTTAAATTTTGATGGAGTATAAATTTTTCTTTTATGGATTTTTTTTTATGTCATGACTATGCATTCTTTTACCAAGCCCTAGGTCCCAAAGATTTTATTTTACTTTTCTGCTAAAGTATTTATAGGTTGTTTTTTATCCTATCACTTTAAAAAAAAAATTGTAATAAAAATTACCATAAATAAGTAAAGAATATTTACTATCTTAATCATTTTTAAGTGTACATTTCAGTAGCATTAAGTATATTTACATTGATGTAAAACAGATCCCCAACTTTTCATCTTGCAGGATTGAAATTCTATACCCACTAAAGACCTCCCCTCCACCCTTCCACTCCCACCCCTCACCTCCAGCCAGAGATAACTCCAGGCACACATTTTCACTGGGCTCTCTTGAGAAGGATGAATTGTTTTATAAAACTTGAATTTTTCTGTGAGTATAATCCAAGGAAAACATTTTTTCTATTATCTAGTGCCTTTAAATTTACTTTAAACCATTATTAAAAGTTTAAAATTCAAAATGTATTTTCTAATACTCACTTAAATCTTTAATTTGAGGACATTTTATTAAATTTAATTGCATGTTAGATACAGTCTTTGAGTTATAGGCAAAAAAAAAAGTTTTTTTCAAACATTCCAATACAGGTATTTTCTGTGCTATTTACATAATACAGAAAAGCATTAAGGAGAATTTAGACATATATGCTAAAAAAAGAAAATATTAAAATTATTAGAAAATATATCATAAAAAATCTATGGTCCTTGATTTTTTTTAAAGTAAAATTTATGGTCAAGTTTTTATCTTAAGACATACAAAAGCAGTTAATATAATCATATTTTGTGATATTTTTGTAGTATTAAATAACAGTTACTTATATATGTGATAAGTCTAATATTTTCATTTATCAAATAAAACAGAAAAAATAAGAATTTGTGCTATTCTTGAAGTAAATTACAAATTAAATAGCAAAATCAATTTTATGAACAAAAGTTCTTAAACAAATAGATAACACACCAAAATAATATATAGATTTTAACCAATACCCTAAACAAGTTGCCCTAGCATTTTCTCATTTGGAAAATGAGAGAGTAAGAAATATAGATGTTACAAGTTAATCATGTGACTATAAGTAATTTTGACAATGTTATTCATGATTGATCCTCACTGATTTTATAAGTAAATTTTATTGTAAAAGCATAATCAGGCATTCCTGATTCATTGAGAATCACATGGGTATTATTATGACACATTAATCATGAAGATAAGCAAATCCAAAGAATTGTCCAGTTCATTTCACAGGTTATCAAAAACACGACTTTCTTTTCCAACTTCTCTTATGACTGTGAATCATACTTTTGAATGATAATAAATTTTAATTGTATTACTTTTGGAAAGTAATAAATCTCTAAGCTTACTAAATTGTCTCATTCTAGACATTTCTCTATAGTGAGACTCACCGGGCATTTTCTAAAGATGGTTCTTTCCCTGAAAGTGAATTTCTGTTTATCAGTCAAACTTGCTACAGATGTTATTGCTGTATCTAGGCTAGAACATCCGTAGAGTACTTAGGTCCCTGCAGACTAAAAATGTGACCATACGGTCCGTTTTCTGTCTGTTGTCCTGGTGAAATGATATATAGCACCTTCTTTTGTTCTCAGTGTTTGGATGATAAAGTCAATAGTCACACTAGCTATTGAGAAAAGAAATGGTGGCATGGGGGGGGGCGGGCGGGAGGAACCGAAGGAAAGACTTTCCAAATAGTATCATGCTTGCCCAGCACCACCTCAGGGACACAAATACGCCATAGCATAGGTCGTACAAACCTTAAGGATAAGATTATGGATCTTATTTAACTGACCATCTAAAAGAGTAAAAATTTTTTAAAAAGATGCTTGATATAGATAATAGCCTCATTTTCTAAGACACAGGTAAGTAGAGGCTAAAGCTGTTCAACATGGTTGCTAAACCTAGACTCCTGAGAAGGACTCTTTGGATTTCAATCCCAGTTCCAAATACTTCCATCTCCCTAAGCTTTGGTTTTCTCTTCTCTAATACAGCAGATGATAATAGTTCCTGTAGCATAAGATGTGGGGATTCAGTGAGGTCACACATGTCAAAACATTTAGTACAGTGCCTGTCACATGCTAAGCACTTGACTAATATCAGTTATTATTATTTAATAATATTATATATTCTCAATGAAGAACTCAATTTGGCATGTAACTGACCTTCTAGATTCAGTGCAAATACATTCCTAAATATCACAGAATTGAACATAGCAAGTTCCAGTTTTCTTTTTCTCTAGATAGGATATATTCACAATTAATGAGAATCAAAGTAGGTATCATGTAAATAATGTATAATTTAAGATTCCAAAATAATTGAGTCACTCATCTATTTTTCATTCATCTAATAAATATTCAGAGCATGCTGTAAGTAGGTCACTGTGCCTTTCAATTAATACTGGAACACATACTTGAACTTACTCCCCCCTGAAGATGAATGATGGTAATAGGGAGTAAGTCCCTAACTCATTGCAAAGCCTTTTTCAATGAGATAAATTCATTTTCTATAAGGTAGTATAGTAGCTATTCAGTAAACCATTTTGTATAAATCTATTTAAATGCCTCAGAGATGAAGACCTAGGGAATAAGTGAGCAGAAGGGACATTTTTTTCTTTTGATGAATTTGATTAAAGACAAACTTTCAGTGAGCAAAACTAAACAATGAAACCTTTCTTTAAAAAATTTTGTTTCTTTTAAGATAAAGTTTTGAATTGGATTCTGAGATGCTCTAAGGTACTGTAAGGTATTGCCGCAGGAAAGAGGAATAAGAAATTAGTGGAGGGAGTACAAATATTAATGCGCTTTATAGTACCATGCAAAGGGCTAGTTGCTAAATATCTTTATATTTAAAGTCAATACCTTATCTTATTAAAATAAAGGATAAAAATGAGGTTAACATTTGAACTATCCATGAAAAATAGAGAACAATAGAAATTTAAATAAATTGAAAGGGGCATACCCTGTATAACGGTTTAGGAATCAGAATTCTATTTGCTCACGAGATATTAACACATTATTAAAATCTGATGGGATGTTTTATCGTATTACTATGTAGTTTTCAAAGTAACAGAAGCAAACATTGACTCATAAAACCTTGTTTATCTCTGTTAAAATATTGTATTTTAATTCTTTAAAAAATTTTTTTAGAGATTTCTTGTTTGAGAGAGGGAGAGAGAGAGCACAGGACAGGAGGGTCAGAGGGAGAGGGGACAAAGAGATTCCCAGGTAGACTCCACACTGAGAGCAGAGCCCAATGCAGGGCTTGATCTCACGACTGTGAGATCATGACCTGAGTCAAAACCAACAGTTGGTTGCTCAACCGACTGAGCCACTCAGGCAGCCCTGTATTTTCATCCTGATGTCACAATTTAGATTGTTCTAAAAATAACTACAAATTAATGAAATTTGATTTTTACTTATATCTATTCAACACACATTTATGACATCTCTAATTTATCCTCTTTGTGGTAAGTACATGACACAGGAAGGAGACAAATGTATGTTTATAATACAGGGTAATAAACACAAAGAAATGTGGAGTTATTTGAGCAAATAACATGGTATACACTCCCACTGAGTATGAAAGATCCACCAGGAAATAACGTCAGATTAAAGTTTTGAACGCTAAACTCAAGTTAGTCAATGGAAGGAGCACAGGGGATAGCATTCTGCACCAAATCTGAAATGGCAAAGGTAAGCCTGCAGAGGTTTGGCATGGAAGCTTCCATATTAAGTTAACATAGCAAGATTTGTATTTAAAAAGATGATCGGGCAGCTATACAAAAAATGGATTAATAGGAAAATGAGATGGAGCTAGGAAAATCAAGACTGTTGCTGTTGCAGTTGTGAGAATGGGGTGGTGAAGGCAATGGGTGGAATAATGAACAGTGAGAAGGTCAAAGAAACAAAGATTCATAACTAATGAGTCTTAGTTAATAGAGGAGAAGAAAACATCACAATGAGTTCTGGGTTTTGACCCAAGTAACCAGATGCTGAGGAAAAAGAGAAAGATACCATGGGAGAAGATTTACATTAAAGCATAAACTGACTATGAAAGTATCTGAGAATTTTAAAACATCATTAAATCTCCTTATTCTGCAAAGCCCTGTAAGCTGGAAAGATTAATAGAATTTCCCAGGGTGTCTAATATATAAATGTGGAGCAGTTTTCCTACTTCAGCTTTTCTGCTTACTTAGTATTTTCAGCCAATTTACAATTGGTTATTATGAGTTAATCCATTTATCTTCCACATGAGGTTAATTAATGGAAGCATTCCACTTCTAATCTAAGAGTCTGAGGTAATTTTCCAGAAGTTCTTCCAGAGAGAATCTAAAAAGCCAAAACTCAATTTTAATTTTCTGAGTACTTTTTCTGCTTAAGGTTACTGAAATGAACTGCCTTTGCTAGGAAAAACAGCAAGCATTGACACTTAAAAATTCAATTTACTATACAAATAAATATTTCAGATTATTTTACCATGGGGCAGTAATTTCTCTTGCTTGAAAAACATCTAGCCTAAACAGTGTGGCAAAATGGACAGATACATACTGCTTATGAACTACAAATTGTTTTTGGTTTTAAATATACCCAATCATAACTATACCACTTTGAATTGGACTTAGTCAAATAACAGGTTTGACTAATTTTTCACTGAATTCAAATTGTTTGTATTAATGAAGTGAACTGACTGGTTGTCTGCCATCATAGAGCTACCATCCAAGAGAACGTTACCAAATAATGAATTAAACCAAAACACTGCATGGCTTATGGCTCTGAGACTAAGAATAAAATGAAATCTGCCATTACTTAAGGGATATACTCTAGTTCAATAAAATGTGCAAGTACAGTTAACACGCTTTACACAAAATAGTGCTGCAACAAAGTAATGGGCAGCTTCGAAGTCACCACCTTAGGCATATTATTCCAATTAGTAATATTTTAACATTAGTTAAGATGCCATATAAATTATAATTTTCACTACCACAATTTTATCATTTTCTCAGCCAGTACATAATGTACATTTCTATAAGGTATTTTCTCCCCAAATCATTGAACTCCTCTTCTCCAAATATTAATCTTCTAGTCACCAAAAATTGCGGGTTCCTTGCCACCATCCCAGACTTCCCCTTTGGCTTCTGATTGTTCTGACCTCTGCTAGATGGGACCCACCAGCACTAAGGACACCCAGCAGGCTTCACATCATTGTCTTCAACCCAATTGAGTATACCGTAGTATGATTTTATAGTCCACTCAAAGCCACTGACAATGTTTCATGTCTATTCATATTTCATTTGGTTTGGTTACAGTGATTTTATAAAATATTTCAGTTATATATGCAATAGAAACTAAGCTAATTTTGAAGAAAAGTCTAAGGCATTTGCAACCGCATAGAAGAAGCCCTTTAGTACTTCTGGATTGATTTCAAACAACGGAATCATGACTATAAAGCATTAATAATGCATTTTTAGATATTTAGCCATCCATGGGTATCAAGACACCAGGTATCAAGTCAAAGATCCCAGGAAACCATGAACCACAGAAGCATCCCTGTAGCAGGGCTATATTATGACTATATGGACCTGGACCCAGAGCATCAACACCAGGTGCAACTTAAAAAATCCAAAACCCATGGCATTGAAAAAATGCTCTACATAAAGACTAAAAGTCACTTTTGCCTGGTGTGTATAAGCAATGGAAATGAGTAGAACAAAGGTTGGGAAACATGTTTTTGTGGTGATGGGAGATTTGGAGCAAGTATGTGGTTATATTTCCTTGCCTTAAACCAGTATTTGTGGAGGCAAAGTATGTTTTTCCTGTGGAGATTGAAATCATTAGCAAAGGCAGAAAGTATTCATTTCCTAGTGAAGATGTTTTTATCCAATATGACAGAGGGTGAACATTACATGAAAATTATTACAAATATGTCTAGACATAGTAAGCATGACCGGAAAAAAAAAAACTTTTTAAGGCAAATAGCAAAAGTTTTCTCTTTAATGAATTCTTTGGTTATAAACAGGTCTTGAGTGACATTAGTTCTGTGTAGTATTAACCGGTTTTGCTGGTATCTCTTCTGTGCATCCCTAGATGACCAAGATGAAATTAATTATCCTGGGTGATAGCTCATAGGATATATTGAATATAATTTACCTTGCTTTAATGTAAAATAATTACAGAAGGGAAATATATCTTTAGATCTGATATAGCATATATTATTACAAAGCTACTGCTGAGCATATTGCATAAACTTTTCATCCTTTTAAAAATAAAAACTCAGATATTCTTAACAGGAAACAAACAAAGCTGAAGTACAAACTGTACATCTTCCCATGACTCTTGACATGATGTTTCGCATTCACTGGCTCACAGATTCCTGAGTTAAATAAAGCATAATGAAACATAATTAGTATGTCCTGATTATTCTATAACTTATTATCACTTTAGCAAAGCAGAAAGTGCTAGAAAGGAGTGATCCAAACCACTGCCAAAACTAACAGTATCTATTTTCTACATACTCAGGAAAAAAATGTTGATCAACTATGAAAATTTTGATTCTAATCAGTAAAGAAAATAAGCTACTATGTATTTGTTCATAATGCCAAATATATGAGTATATGAGAATAAAAAAAGGAGAATCCAGAAAACCTAAGAGAGAAAAAAAAATAAGACCACATGAAAAGTAGTAAAAGGAACTAGCCCATGATGACAAATATATATACATATATATATGTGTGTATATATATATATATGTAGGGCAAAGGATGTATTTTTAGATTGGTTGCTACATGTTCTCTGATAGAAAAAAGATGTCATTTATTTTTGTATAACTATACATTTTCTCCTATAATATTCTAAACAACTATATTCAAACACATAGTGAATGATAAGGTCTCCTATGAAACTAAAAAGTGTAGCCGGAATAATAGTCTATGTACAGTGAATTTTACCTTTCATTTGGAATATCATTTGGAAGTAACTTACACTTTTTCTGTGCCTGGGGGCATTATTTTCTACGCCGTTGCTATCATCTGATTTCCTGTACGGAAAACAAAAAGAAAATCACTAGGTATTTACGTGGCATTAAATCAAGTCAGTACATCATCTATATAGTGGCCATCAGGTTAAAATGTAAAAGGTCAATAGAGACAATTCATTTTTCCTAAAAATGTTTTACTCATAATGCTGATTTTGTTTTTCTACCGTTGCTTAGAGAAGAACTGTTGTCACAGATGACAGTGACCAGTCCTGTTTATTTTATGCAGAGGGAGAACTGCTTCTCCCCCAGCATGAGTGAGGACGTGGGTATATGGCCATAACTTGTAAGCAGTCTTGAGGCCCTGCAAGATAACAGCCAATCAGAAGGTCAGCCAACATGTGAGATACAGGTGCTATAATTCAACATATTTATCACAATGAATTAGAGGCTAAACATGGTTGTCTACTCAATGTGCATCGGGGCAAGACGACGAATGTGGCCTTCAGATTCTTAAGACAAGAACGACCAAACTAGGTAACAAGAGTGCATAATGAATACCCTTCTAGTGTTACAGGCAGGCCTGAGCTCATTAAGCTATCACCACCAGATAATAAATTCAACCACGTAATCCAAATTTGGGGGAGGGGCTGTCAGGCGAGATTATATGGCTTAAGTATATGAGTGGATCAGATAAATGAATGAGCTCCTCATTGAAATATTTGAAGTGACTAGCTTGTTTTGATGTTACACATTTAGTACGGTTTTAAGATTTATTTTCATCAAGGAACTCTATGACTCTTCCTGGCATCTAAACATATAAGCATTATATATAAATATATATATGTATGTGTGTGTGTATAGAGAGAGAGATAAAGTTTTCTTGACAGAATATATATATGTGTGTGTGTGTGTGTGCGTGCGTGCATGTGTGTGTGTATATATATATTCTGTCAAGTAAAATTTATCTCCTAACTAAAAATTCTAGAGCCCCATGTTGGGCGTTGGGATTACTTAAAAAAAAAAGTGCATTGCTAGCTAAAAATTCTAAAAGAACATTAGTAAAAGGTTGCTGCAAATGATTCAAGTGCCCTTGATACTTGCATTAAATCTAAAGATATTGAAATAAGAAATAAACTAAAAAAATAAATACTGCCAGAGCTCTCTGTGGAACAGTACAGGTAGAGAATATTATGTACACTATCCCAATTACCAATAAAAGAAAAGAAAGTAAATCATTTATACTATAGATTGAATCAGTTTGACATTATTCCTAAGATATTCTAGAAAAACGTATTTTAAAAAGATTTTAAAATTAGGGTAAGCTACATAAATGAAAATTAAATTAAGAATTGGTAAGTCTACTCCATACTGTTCTGGTGCCACCCCTTCTACGTGTGTCTTAAATGAACCAGAATCCACTGAGACAGGAGCAGCCCCCAAATGTGACTGCAAGAGACTGAATGACCAGAAACCCTGGGGAAGCTGAGCTGGGACAACAGCATTTGGGCAAGGCTGTTAACTGTTTCGAATATCTGAATGACCGTCTTGTTTTCTGTATGACCCCAAGTATAAGAATGGGACACAGTACTTGGGAACCAGAAAGATAGAACATTCAACGCACTCTAAACAAGATGTCCAAGTTCACCAGAAAGAGGTGCAGTTTCCTTCCAACTATAAGAGTTGATGCCAACCAAGTTGGTGCCAACAACACTGTTTTTTTTTGTTTTTCCTATCTGAGGTTATGGAATTCCTGATATGATTATTTCGTGCCCTTACTTTAGAAGCTCATATCGTGTTGATTTATTTTACCTGCCATTTGTGAACTGAGTAAAAATAACTATTTGAATAATGTCTACAAATATCTAAATGACAGCTCTCCCACTCTTTAACCATGGCTAGAGACCTCACCTCCGAACTTGTGCTGGCCAATGAAGATAAACCTCAAGTGCCATTCTGTGTGGTTATATGTGCTCAGGCCTTCCATTTCCAACATTTCTTTCAGCTGCTTTAATCTCATCTCATTTTCCCGGTCCAGCCCTTGGCTGTGTTACTCAGACTTTAATCCCAGTCTCAGGCACCTCCATCACTGGACTCCATGCTCAGTCCTCCAGCTGAGAGGAACTAGTCACTCCTGTCTTGACCAAACTAAATTATATCCCTGATACTTCTCTTCTCAGCCCTCCTCCTGTTCCACTCTGAACAAAGGGGCTGTAAGAGAACCTGGGGCACAATATCTGTTCTTTCAAAAATAGTGACTAATAAAATTCTAGCCCAGTGATTTTCCATATAAGAGAGACTTAGAATCAGTGATAGACAGGGCGCGTGGGTGGCTCAGCTGGTTAAGCGACTGCCTTCGGCTCAGGTCATGATCCTGGAGTCCCTGGATCGAGTCCCGCGTCGGGCTCCCTGCTCGGCGGGGAGCCTGCCTCTCCCTCTGACCCTCCCCCCTCTTGTGCGCTCTCTCTTTCATTCTCTCTCTCAAATAAATAAATAAAATCTTAAAAAAAAAAAAAGCATCAGTGATAGACATTTTAAAGAAATACAGATGCCCAGGCACCACTCCCAGAGGTTCTGATCCAGGAGATCCAGTAAAGTCTGAGCAACCATATTTTTAAGGAACATCCTAAGTGGCCAAAAATATAGCCACGGTTAAGAAATTCTGACTTAGGGCGCCTGGGTGGCTCAGTTGGTTAAGCGACTGCCTTCAGCTGGGGTCATGATCCTGGAGTCCCGGGATCGAGTCCCGCAGTGGGCTCCCTGCTCAGCAAGGAGCCTGCTTCTCCCTCTGACCCTCCCCCCTCTCATGTGCTCTCTCTCATTCTCTCTCTCTCAAATAAATAAATAAAATCTTTAAAAAAAAAAAAAAGAAAGAAATGCTGACTTACACAAATAATACTTCCTTATGGTTATTGAACACCCCTGGGCATCAAAGCCTATGCTAAGCATTTTTACATACAGAATATCATTTAATCCAAAAGCCTTATAAGCAAATCCTGTAATTAAAGCCATTTTGTTGAGGACAAAATTGAAGCACAGAGAGGCAAAAAGTGAATGGTAGAGGGGGGTCCTAATTTACGCAGGCAAACTCCACATGCCTCTCCACAACATGGATGTGTACAGAAAACAACACACATATAATATACTCTTGTGTTTTTGTCCAAACAGCAAACTTTTTTTTTATTTAAATTCAATTAGCCAACATATAGTACATCACTAGTTTCAGATGTAGACTTCAGTAACTCATCAGTTGCATATAACAACAACTGCTCCTCACATCACGTGCCCTCCTTAATGCCCATCACCCAGTTACCCCATCCCTCCACCCACCTCCCCTCCAGCAACCCTCAGTTTGTTTCCTATAGTTAAGAGTCTCTCATGGTTTGTCTCCCCCTCTGATTTCTTCCCGTTCAGTTTTCTCTCCCTTCCCCTATGATCCTCTGCACTATTCCTTATATTCCACATACGAGTGAAACCATATGATAATTGTCTTTCTCTGATTGACTTATTTCGCTCAGCATAATATCCTCCAGTTCCATCCATGGTGGTGTAAATGGTGAGATGTTATCCTTTCTGATGGCTGAGTAATATTCCATTGAATATATATATATATATATACCACATCTTCTTTATCCATTACTCTGTCAATGGACATCTGGGCTCTTTCCATAGTTTGGCTGTTGTGGACATTGCTGCTATAAACATTGGGGTGCAGGTGCCCCTTCGGAGCACTACCTCTGTATCTTTGGGGTAAATACCTACTCCAACTGCAAACTTTTATTCAATTTTATATTTATCTCTATTTTACTCAAGTGAAAATTAATCTGTAATACTTACAACTGCTCAACTTGTTCAAATTCTTTCCCATCATCTGTATAACAAAAGAGGAATTTAATAAGATTGGTTTATTATTCTTACGGAGCATGTATGTTGAATTCAACTTTCCCCATGTTAAGAATGCCCTGTATGGTTTTCCCTCTTTGGAACGAGAGACATATGACGTGAAACGCCTGCACATCCATCACGTTCTCCTCTTTCCCTGCTCTCCAGACCTTACCTACAATTTTCATCAAGCATAGTCTAGTGCCTGGGATTTTCAAAATCAGACTGACTGATTTGTAATTCTTTAAATTACTAAAAATTTAGTATAAAATCAGAAAAGAATACAGAATGTAAGATAAATTTTCTTGGGGAACCATTGGTTTCTCAACCTGCAATCTATCAAGCACATGCCACAAAAATGGAGAACTGACCAGACAATGTCTCTTTTATGAGAACTCCAGAATGTTTGATAAAATATTTTCTAAGTGAGTTATCTAAGGGAAAGACTGTTTGTCTTTGAGGTCTTTTACGTTAAGCTATCACAGAATCTTCTATTATTCTAGTGCCAAAGCATGTATCACCTCTTTGGTGTTGAGGTACCAGTAACACCAAAGCAAAAGGAGAAAAAGTATATTTTCATCCTAAAATTTTTTAGGAAGTTGAAACAGAAAAACCATCAATAAAAGCTCACATCACTGTCACCATCAATGTTAAATAAACACCCCTCCAAATAACAAAAGTTAGATATTTCCCCAAAACTCTAAAGCCATTATAATGTATTAAGTCATAACATAAGAACATTATCTAAAAAAAGAAGCCTTACCTGTGTGCATCTTTTTCTTTTGGGTGTACATTTCACAAAACAGAATAATAGCCACTAAAATAATAACTTCAACAACTATTCCAAGAAATGGTTTGAGGGGTACCAAATAACTCAGCACAACGAGTTCAACGTGTATTTGGCTCTCGCCTAATTGGAACACTGCATGGCACCAGTAAGATCCCTTATCATCTTCTGAAAGTTGCATTATCTTGAGCCTGGTTTCATTAGCGTTTGTTCCATTGATCGCATACTTATCATTCACGTGAACATCAACAGGAACCTAATATAAGGAGACATCAAAACCCATTCCTATCATATTGCATAAAAGACACATGTCCTAAATGATCGCGTTTTGAGCAAAAGCTATAAGGCATATTAAAGTTTAT
The DNA here is from genome assembly GCF_011800145.1 of Mirounga leonina. Taxonomy (NCBI): domain Eukaryota; kingdom Metazoa; phylum Chordata; class Mammalia; order Carnivora; family Phocidae; genus Mirounga; species Mirounga leonina. The sequence goes on from NW_023270971.1 coordinate 342,881, forward strand.
GAGAAGTTTACATAACAGAGTCCGAGAGCTTCATCTCCCAACGGTAGCAAAGGGAAGGGATATTTTAAGTGCTAAACACTCCGTGTTTGAAACTATAGTGTAGGTCATCATGGGTAAATATTAGAATTAAAGATACAGAAAAATTCCAGCCATCTGGGTTTCTCGATCTAACCCCCAACTAGCTATTCAAAGTACTTCCCCCTTCACAAGAGCAGGCACACATCAACTCAACTCATGAATTAATGAAGCTATTAGATGTGATCATTCCTACAAAGGAAGATCACTGGCTCCTGACACTGGGAGTTCCTCAGACTGGAAATGAGGATGAAATCTCCAGGCCTTTGAAGCTGATGTAGCGGGAGTGGTAGAAATCCCGGGAGCCCAGGATATGTGATTGTCTGCGCACCTGTCTTCTCATAGCTGAATGTCTTTCTTTCTCAGGCAAGCTGGCTTCTGAGAGTCCCTGGATTTTCCCCCAGCCTCTCAAGAGCCATACTAAGCTATTTTGGAGCTGATTTATTTAACCCATTTAAATTAAAACTTATTCTCAGGCCATCCGATGCCTTCGCTGTGCTATCACTCAACCACACTGCTCAGTAAATGCTCATCTGCATGCAAATATTCTTGGAGGTTATCTGATCAAGAACTGTGAGTTTATTATTTGCTCCCCCCCACCCCATTAAAGCGACCTGGCTCCCTGTGCATAGCACTGCCTGTACTGCTTGTTCAAATGTACCCTCCCTAACTCGGAGCTGATACATGTAAGTAATGCATGGTTAATGGGCACCCCAGGTGATGCAGAGGCAGGTGGTCGGTCTGCATTTTGAAAAAACACTTGACTTAAAGTTGTGACCTGTACTCACTTCCCTACACTTCCCTCACATCCTAATAGGACCCGTGCTTAGGGCCAAATGGAGAGGAAATTACTACAGCCAATGGAGAGAAGCACAGACTATATTCTAAGAGTTTAATGTAATTAGATTTCGGTTATTTTTTGCCTAGTATTACATATACATAAATAAATTAGGCTATGTATGTCAAGTACTACAACAGATATTTATCTTTATCAATTTACATACATTTTTTTTAATAGTTACCTACTCAAAATGATTGCCTTTCCTAATCATCAACAAGAAAAGAAGCAGAAATATTAATGATTTAAGTCTACCCCTAAGTGATGTGGAGCTTTCTCTAAAAAGTCAAACCAATGTTATCACAGAATCAGTCACTCTCCCTTTTAAGTCCTTTCCTCTGGTTCCCTTCAACAGTCTATGGCAGTACCAATTTTGTCTAAGAAGGAACCTAGTATTTCATTGTAAGATCTACGCTGTCCCATACTGTCCGTCTGTCCTAGAATTACAGCTTGCCTTTGCAGGACTTTAATTTCAATGCTCATTAGTAGCAGAGCAATAGACAGGTGTCTCCTGAAGGACAATGTCCTAAATTTCCCTGCTATTAGAGGCTATTTGGGAGGAAGAAAGAGAGTGAGAAATGATTTTCTGAATATGCATGTTTTTCTTATTATCAGCTCTTTGAATAGCCATTAATTCTTTAATAGGAACGTAAAGTATTTCGCTTCTCTTTGGATTCTGGAAGGCCAAAAGAGGCCAATGACCCTGAAAGAACCCAAGAGCTAAGTTTAAGTTACCAATTTTCATTATTTTCTCAAATGGCACCACTGTATTGCATTCTTTCACAAATGTTTCCAGAGACTGAGCTGGAAAAGAAAACTACCTTTTTTTCTAGATACTTTCATGGAATGATAAGAAAAGAGAATCTTTTTGTTAGGGTTATTTCTAAACTCATCAACTAAAAATGAATGATAACTTCCTTTCAAAGAACTGAAATAAGTTGCTAAATCTGAAAAACAAAGTACCAGTTAAAACAGTAAGAGTCTCTTCAGATGTATAATGCAATATGCTAAAAACATGAAATGACAACTCCACGGTTCTTTCTTTATGAAGACATATTAAATAATAAGATAAAGGGGGCGCCTGGGTGGCTCAGTTGGTTAAGCGACTGCCTTCGGCTCAGGTCATGATCCTGGAGTCCCGGGATCAAGTCCCGCATCGGGCTCCCTGCTCGGCAGGGAGTCGCTTCTCCCTCTGACCTTCCCCCCTCTCATGCTCTCTATCTCATTGTCTCTCAAATGAATAAATAAAATCTTAAAATAATAATAATAATAATAAGATAAAGGAGTACAAATAGTCCTAGGAATTCTGAGTCTGTTAATATTATTTATGGAATAAGAGTTTTCATTTTGTTTTCTTCGAATCAATATGATCTTACCTGTATACTCCCGTTACTACTGTACCAGGTCCAGTTTAAAGGAGAACAGTGTTGACATTTACATATCAAGACAGCTGAATCCCCCACATAAGTGACCAATGGTTTGTTTTTTCCTTGAACTTCAGGGACTAAGAAAAATTTAGAGAAAGACATATTACTGAGGGAGTTTGAATAGGGAAATGTATGCAAGTTGAAGACAAATTCTCCTTTCATTTTCTCATCAGTATGATTTTCTTTACATAATTTTAGTTTCATATGACATGAAACCATTTTTTTAATTGGAGTATAGTTGATACACGGTATTATGTTAGTTTCAGGTGTACAACATAGTGATCAGACAAATCTACATGTTATGCTATGCTCACCACATGTGTACCTACCATCTATCACCATGAAACACTATTATAATAGCATAGACTATATCCCCTATGCTATACCTTTCATCCCCCTGACTTATCCACTCCATACCTGGAATCCTATACCTCCCACTCCCCTTTACCCATTTTGTCATTTCCCCCACCACACCACACCCCTCTGGCAACTACCAGTTTGTCGTCTTTACGACTCTTTTTCTGCTGTTTTTGTTTATTTGTTTTGGGTGATAAATTTCCTAAGAAAGTTTCAGGCAGGTGCCATTAGTAACAATAAAAATGACCACTGAATTTAGAAAAATTAAGTTTTAAGGATATGAATAACTTGATAAAGAAAATCAAAACATAAAAACATAAGCAAAGCAATAAAAAGAGAGCCAATAGCTCCATAGTGCAATCAGTTTCTTCTCATTGACCTCAAAGGATATATTAATGAATGTGCACTTAGACTGGAGGTGTAGACTGACCAACAAAGGTTACTTTTACTTTTTTTCTTTTACTCATTTTAGCGGATTTTTGGTTTTATGTTTTTTTCCCTTTTATATTTGGCAACAGAGAGAAAGCATAAAATTATATCTAAATTTTTAATGCTATATTGACAAATTTTATAAATATTGCTTGATATTCACTTGTTATCCTATTTTTATATTTTGTTTTGGGGAGGGCCAGGGTAGAAATAGAAAGATCAGTTTTAAGTACTAAAGTCAGCTTTCTAGATTAAATACATTCTCTAAGTGCTCTTGGCTTTGTACTACCCAAAGATAATTGAGCATTTGCTGGATGAATCATAAAGATGAGGAAGGGGGAAGTAATTGGTAATGACTAGAAAAGAAATTCTGACTTGTATAACTACCAAAGAAGTGGTACAAATAGGGTTGGAGAATAGGATTTCTTTATGGGTTCTGTCCTCAGGTGATTAAGATTGCAATGATGGGTGTGGAAGTCTTCTTTTTTCCTTATTGTTTAAAGTGTGCCTAAAGAGGGGCCTTAGTCTGTTAAGTGTCTGCCTTCAGGTCAGGTCATGATCTCAGGGTCCTGGGATCGAGCCCCACGTCGGGCTCCCTGCTCAGCGGGGAGCCTGCTTCTCCCTCTGCCCCTCCTCACCCCCCACTTGTGCACGTGCTCACTCTCTCTCTCTCACATAAATAAATAAAATACTTTAAAAATAAATAAATAAGATGTGCCTAAACACAATTGCACATATCACCCTCTCCTTCATCAAGGCTGCTGACCAGCTGAGTGTTGAATGAGGCAGTGCTCATAAAAAAGAGATGCAAATAAGAGGAAGGTATGTCACACCCATGACAGCATAAATGCTTCAAGTAATTCATACGAAAGATAATAGAGCAATCTATAAACCAGTTGTTCTCACACTTTTCATAACCAAGGAAACATGTTTTGATGAAACTGGATGGTCTACAATTTTACATTAACCAAAGCTGTGAACTGCCTATCAGAATTTATACTCACCCACTGATACTTAATGAAAACCGAGTCAGGTACCACTAGGGCACTCCTGAGAGAGGAGACAGGGAGTACGAGTGATTACCTGGATTTAAGACATCCCAGCCAGAAGATATTCTGAGCACTCCTTTTGACTGAGGCCACGAGGGTCCCACACTCCCAATCGGGTCACCCTCAGGCTGAGGGATATTTAGTTAATATGTGGTGAATAGGTGTCCATTTCAAAGGTCAGGTCATTAAGTGTTTGAAGGAAGTCAGCACAATGTGACAGTGATGTGACAAAGAATTGATCTGGGTCCAGGAAATACATACACTCAAATTACAGTTTCGGTGTTACTAACGTTGAGTTCTTTGGTCGGTCATAACCCATCCTACTGTGTTGTTGTAAAGGATTAAGTATGAGATCATAACACATGAAGTGTTTGGTGCAAAGTAAACACCACAAAATTGTGATCATGCACTGGTACTGCTTTTCTTAACTGACCTCCCTTACAATTTGTAATACCCATGGCCTTATTACGTAGTGGTCATGAGCCAGCTTACTAGGATAGATCATCATCATGTGCAAGAATGATTTCCAGGTCAGCCAGTCGTGTGGAAGAGAGAAGAAATAAGACTTAGAATATAAAAAGAGAACTGGAAATTCATCTGAATACATCTCAGAACTGTAGGAACATGTAAGAACACCCCAAAACATAGGAAAGGCTCCAAACTGAATGCTTTATAGACCCCCCCAGCCCAAGTGAGAAAGGAGATTAAAAGAGTAAAATGATGGAAAACTCAAGGGTATGAATCACAGGAGACAAGGCCCCAAAGAATGAAGAAACAGGAGCTTTGAGATCCTTTAATAACATCTATTTTAAACAACTTAGTGAGGCTGTAAAACAAATTCTGCTTGGAACACGCATTCAAGTACTTGGCGAAAGCAGCTGAATAAGATTTTTGTGTAAGGATTACAATTTCAGGATAAATTAAAACAATTTAAATCAGGGCACCTCAACCCTGCTCCTTACCATAACAAGAAATTACATTGGTTAAAAGTTAAAAAGAGGGGCGCCTGGGTGGCTCAGTCGTTAAGCATCTGCCTTCAGCTCAGGTCACGATCCCAGGGTCCTGGGATGGAGTCCCGCATTGGGCTCCCTGCTCAGCAGGGAGCCTGCTTCTACCTCTCCCACTCCCCCTGCTGTGCTCCCTCTCTTACTGTGTCTCTCTCTGTCAAATAAATAAATAAAGTCTTTAAAAAAAAAAAAAGTTAAAAAGAAACTCTTGTTTCCAGACCTATGTAGTATACAGAGCAGAAAAAACACATGGAATAATAACCTCACATATTACATAGAATCTAAGAATAAAAAGAAAAGGGCCCGTTCACCACATACTGGTTTTAACAAGAAAAAGCAGAATAAAGCAACTGGTACTTTGACATAACCTGTGAGTGAAATTTTTAAATAAGAGAATAATTGTTATCCACATGCATTTTTTAAATAAAAGCAAAGATGGTGTCTCTCATGTAAGTGTTCTCCCTATTAAGTCAAACTACTTTCGTTTTGTTCAGTTTCCTCAGTCTGTGGCTACCTGCCTCTGGGCTCATCTGGGGACCCAGACAGCAGTCTGCTGCAGGAAAACAACCAATAGAGGAAAACTGAAAGCAACTCTAGGATCCAAGAGAATAGGCGGACCATCTGTCCCGATATTAACGTAACTATATTTTAAGTTCTTGAGAAACAAGACAATAAATTTCAGCATCAAACTGTTACAGGCCTAAATTACACTGAACCACAGAATATTTCATTCTGTTTTTTTTTTTTTTGAAGATTTTTTTTTTTCATTTATTGATTTATTTGACACAGAGAGTTCAAGCAGGGGGAGCGGCAGGCAGAGGGAGAAGCAGGCTTCCCACTGAGCAGGGAGCCCCATGCAGGGCTCGATCCCAGGATGCTGGGATCATGACCTGAGCCGAAGGCAGCCGCATAACCGACTGAGCCTCCGAGTACCCCCTCCCCCCATTCTGTTTTTCTTTCTCATGGTAGATCTAGTTTCCTCACTAGATACCGGAGGTGGTGTCAATAAAAGGCTGAGCAGTGGCCTGTGGACTGAAGTCCCCGGTGACCTCACTAGACATTCCCTCCTCTCATTCAGCCCTCCAGTTTTCCAGTCCTAGAAAGGAGGATTATCATGGATTAGTCATGGTCCAGGGCACTGATTGGGCCCTGTTTTCTAGGGATAGAAATCTGGAGGTATAAATAACTCAGCCTCATGCTCAGCATATTTTTCCTGGCTCAGGAGGGTGTTATCCTCCTGTTCAGAGGAGTAAAGACCTAACTGACCTTGGGCTGTGAAGGAATACAAGGCTCTGCTTTGGCTTGAGGTTAGTACGACCTCATTGAGGAAAAAGAAGCCTTCCATGTGGCAAAGCCTTCCAAGAATTTCAGCAAGGTTTGTGGCCAAGGCTGGCCAATAACAAAATGTTACTTTGCCTTAGTGTCCCTTTTTTGGTGTGTATTTCCTTACTTGAGATTTTGCTGGGAAAAAGAATGACTGGACCAAGTGAGAAGGAAGTTATTTGAGGGCCTCCTGACAAAACACAATCGATCTATCAGTTCAAGACTGCGACCTAGTCATACTTCATTCCAATATGCCCAACACCTGGTGTGGCTTTATTATTAAATGAAGTATGAGAACACAGAAGCTCCTGGAAAGGTCAACCCTACTTTAGGGGAGGCCTCAACTAAAGACCTGCAGATAAGCACAGATTCAAGCTTGGCTAAAATAAGGATTCTTTTCTGAAGCCTCTAAGTTCCTTCCAAACCTCAGATAAGCAAAACCACACTTCTCAAGCTCCATGTGAAAAGGTGGACATTAACCACTGCTCTGCTATGCTTTATATGACTGATAACAGCAGTGTGGATCTAAATTACAAAAGGCACCATGGTCAGGAAACACCAGTCTGTTGGAACTTCTCCAGAGGCCCCGGTTGGTTCTGGGCTGCTACTTATGTTTGGAAATACTTATGCAAAGAAGCACAGCGATACGGTATTCTAATATGTTCTGTTGACCTTTTGAAACTTCAGATAAGGCAGAACCAGTGAGAGTCTTGGATTGGAAGACTCCAAGTTTGAAGATGCTGAAATTGCTGATTCAAACTAGTGTCTAAGAAGATGGGGCCTAGGATCTACCTGATGACAGTCAAAGCCCTATGGAGTTGTAAAGTTAGAGATTTATATCATGAACTAGGAAGAAAATCAGCCTGGGTCATTTTTGGCCCAAGAACATTTAGGTATTACCAAATTAGGGAAAAGATTTTTCCACATAGTCAAAGACAGCTAACTAGACTTCAGCACTGGGGGTTGAAGCTGAACTTCCAACTGATTCTTCCATAGTACTATTCCATATTTTGACGCCTTGGATACTTACTAGTGAAGACAGATGGCTAGGCCAAGAGAGGCTTCACAGCACTTGGCACCATCAAAATCTCACCAAGACTTCTCAAAAGTTCTATGTGCCATTACTTACTCTTCATCAACTAAATTTCTGCATCTTTTCTATTAAGAGATTTTAATTTTTTCTTTTTTTTTTTTTTAAGATTTTATTTATTCATCTGACAGAGAGAGAGAGAGAACACAGGTAGGGGGAGTGGGAGAGGGAGAAGCAGGCTCCCCGCTGAGCAGGGTGCCAGATGCGGGATTCGATCCCAGGACCTGGGATCATGACCTGAGCCAAAGGCAGACGCTTAACTGACTGAGCCACCCAGGTGCCCCTCTAATGAGAGATTTTAACACTGATGCATATTATAGAAGTTTTCAGCAACTACATCAGAATAGTTGACCTGCTACTGAGAAACACGGTCGCCCACCTCTCATCTTTCTTGAATGAAAAGTAATCACGACATGTTAGCACTTGGAAGCTTCCAGTGTGACTTTTGCTCTCTCTCCTGTACTAGCATCAACAGCCAAACACACAAAGTCAGCAGGGTTTTTTGCATTGTACTAATCAGTGATTTGAGGCCCTTTTGTAATCTTGTAGTAATAAATCAACCAGCTCCCATAAAGGCAGAAGCAGGGGCTTTGCTGATGAGTTGTTCTAAGGACTCAGGCTCATGCACTAGTTGACTCATTTGATCAGTGGCAGAATGGGTTTTTTTTGGCTGAATTTAAAATAGAGGATAAAAAAGGCTTTTCAACCACACTCAACTTAGGATTGCTAAGGAAAAATAAGCCTTCTTCTTAGGAAAACCCATAAGCAAGTCATGTGGAGACATAATATAATAGGATATTTATAAAAATAGATGCCATCCTATAAGCCTTACAGATCTAATTAAATAATAACTATAAAAGAATTGTTCTGCAGATGCCTTTAAATTGTAATCAAATGAAATTACTTCTCCAAGCAATATTCAATTTAGACGAGTTACAGGAAAATATTATTTTACCAAAGAAGATCTGGAAAGGGCTAACTTACTAATTTTATAAATATCTTCGAGACATAGTGTATACTTAAAAGTTATATTAATGTTAAGTGGGCATTAAAAACTAATAAACTGGGGGCGCCTGGGTGGCTCAGTCGTTAAGCATCTGCCTTCAGCTCAGGTCATGATCCCAGGGTCCTGGGATTGAGCCCCGCATCGGGCTGGCTGCTCAGCTGGAAGCCTGCTTCTCCCTCTCCCACTCCCCCTGCTTATGTTCCCTCTCTCACTGTCTCTCTCTCTGTCAAAAAATAAATTAAAAAAAAAAAAAAAAAGAACACGGCTTCATCAAACAGGTTGGGAAACTCTCACACCTGTATTTGAGTTTAGATTTAAAAAAAAAAAAACTAATAAACTGAACTAAGCTACTTTAAGAAAACTATAAAAAGAAAAAAAAAAAAAACATAGTAAATATTCAGTGGCTCTTTGCATTTCTCAAGCACTTGATTTCAAACCTAAGCCTTGTGTTGGTGCTCCTGACACTAGCCAGATGATTCAGGCTGGTCATCTCAAAATAGATATGGAATCAAGAGGCTTTCTCCAAGACCACATGGCATTGAATGTATTGGTATATTGAAAAATAAAATGCTTCTGTTAATCTTTCACATTTGAGGCAGGACAGATCATTGCCAAATAATAATTTAAGTAATTTAAATTACTTAATTTAAAGTATTAAGTTACTTTACTTTATTTTTTTTAAGTTACTTTACTTTTAATTTAAGTTACTTTACAATATTTAAACTTTGAACAGGTGTAACTAGTACATATTTCTAGAAAACAGTCCTATCTAGATGGGGAAAAAAGCAATTTTTAAAATTGAATCTCCTGGAATCACTTTAAGCCTCATGATTTGATGAGTATTTCCTCAAAATCTATAGGCCTTCTTTACATATTTAAAGGAAATTCAATAAAATGTTTACTAGAGGACTGTGTGGGTGTGTACATGTGTTTAATATCCTCTTAGCTCATTAGGAAGGAAAGAAAGAAGGGAGGAGGAGGATGCAGAGGGAGGGAAGGAAAGAAAAAGACAAGGGAAAGAAGGGAATAAGAGAAGGAAATGTATGGTGCATCTATCCTTCACTAAATTAAATTAAGCAAACAGAGGAAAGGAGGTTAAGAGAGAATGTACATGATCAGAATAATCAAAGGATGGGAATAGTTTCTGCCTTTGCAGAGACCAAATTGCATAAACACAAGGATTTATTATATTTACCAAGTAAGAACATTTACAAAACCACATGAAGAAAATGAGTCTGTGAGAACAGAGGGAATATAGGGAGGGATGTAGGGATATAGGTGCAAACCACCTTAAATCATGATAATGTTGAAGCGGGCCATTCTGCTATGGATGGGGCCTTGGAGACAGTATCCGTATTTTGTCAGGGCAGCTAGCCAGACCTCACAATTTTCAGGAAAAATGGAGAACAGTTTCTCATGTACCTTGGGAAATTAATGTGAAGCAAAACCCAGAACAGTTAATATGGCAGCAGACCACATTTCCCAGATACCAACACGGACACTGTGGTTCCCTAATCTATCACAGAATAGGGGTTTTTCATGAAGATAAGTGTCCAGCTCAGTGACTAGTCTGTCTTACGAGATTGAGACCTTTATAGTTTTGGTTTAATGATAGTAAGAGGAAAATATTCTGATTTTACTTTTTCTTGTTCCAGAGGGAAGAGCTATGGATTTTATACATCACTGTATAAAGGAGGGCCGAATATTTGAGGAGACCAAAAACTGGCAACCCTTTGTGCATCTCCATATTATTTTTAAATTTTATGGATCCCTAAAGCCCCCAAGTCCTGGACCCACTGGTACAGAACACCAAAGCATATTCTCACACATGCCTAAAGGGACAGTACATAAAAGCTCTGAGTTTAGTCGGCTAAACAAATGAATAAGCAAATAAATTCAAGAGACTGTTACAAATAACCTGGCAGCCCCATCTTTCACACTAAAATCTGGATTTAAGCTAGGGGAGGGACAGGAGTGGGAATGGGTTGGGAAATTCAAATGCTACCACTGGGAAGACTGGGAAGTTCCATTTTTAAGGTCACCACTTTAAGATTCAGTGGAAAGTATATGATTTTCTTTCAGCTCATTATGTTTAGTATTGTAATGGTAATTCAAAAATTTGGGGATTCAGAATTCTAAAAATATAATGCTGAAGTTATTACTCTATAAATTATTAGCACTAACCTCTGAAATTAAATGTGCCCCTTTGTTTCTTTTCCTCTTCAAAGAAACACGAATAGTTTCCCATTTGATTGCTATTAATGATGGTAAACCTAAAGAGAATTTATTAATATAGGTTTAGTTCTCAAAACACTTCTTGATAAAAATGAAAAAGACTTAGCATTTAATCAAAATTCTAAAATAGAAACAATTCTGTAAATATGCAAATTAGAATATTAGCATAACCTTCAAGAGACAGCAAAGGAAAGAATGCCCAGTCATCAAAAATGTTTAAAAGGTGATGAATTTCATCGAGCCATGCAGGTGAAAATTTTATGTACTCACATGTACTGGGTATACAGGATGTTTCCTGTGGCATTGATGCAATAATTCGTAAGTTGTTCATCACCTTTTTTCCAAGTCACATTTACTGAATTCACATCCCCAGATGCCGTGAATTTGCATGTGAGTTCTATTCTAGAAGGTCGTTCTAAAGTGATATTTTTTTCCACTGGCACACTGGACTGTTCTATTAGCCACAAAAGAAAACAAAACAAAACAAAAAAGATGTTGTAAAAGTTACATTTAGGGGAGATCCAATATATAGAAAGCAGGTTTAAGTCATCAATAACAATGCTCTATCAACAATTTCTTAATGTAACATTCCTTTGAAGAATTATTCCTCTGTCGACATAGATTTGGTTCCCTTTATTATTCTTTTTCATGGTCACAGCGGAAGAAAGTGTTTGTTACATTCCCTTTATTATTCTCTTTCATAGTCACAGAGGAAGAAAGTGTTTGTTACATTACCAGAATAGCAAAAGCCTGAGGCTATAATCTTAATCTCCTTAAAATTTCCAGCTGACAAGGATATAGGGGAAAGAGCACTGTATAAAGGAGGGCCCTATGCTCTGACTGTACAGAAACACTCCAACTGTAAAAGCAAACAAAACCTAAGGGAGAGAATGGAGTAACTGCTTTGATTCCTTTAAGGAATCGTGTTATTCAGTTATTACAAGAACGTTTTGTGTAGAATGTGGGTTTGTGTGATATACTAATTCTGTCATTCCTAGTCTTCTTAGTCCTTAAAAACTTGTAGGGATTGGACAAAGATACAGATGAACGGCAGAATTCAAACACTCATCCTGTACTTCTGAATTTTCATCGAATTTGAAATTCTGGTACAAAACCACGAGGTGATATATCTCTCTACAAGTATATAGATAGCTATATCCCACTTATGGCAGATACATTAGAGCCAACTTTTTTTTTTTTTTTTTGAGCAGTAGTAAATAAAGGAAAAATACCAAACAGGTACACTGCTCTTCCTATACTAAATGTGCAATTGGTAACCAGATAATAGAGGAGGAAAACTTTCTTTTTATACAGTTCCAGCCAATAAGTGAAGAAACTCTAGAAATCTGACACAATGAGCTGTAACTCCTGGTGAATCATGGATCTCGGCATTCTACATCATCTGCTGCAACCCTCTCAGACATGGAACTGTGTGTCTCCTAAGGAGGAACACCCCACTACCTAGGCAGCCGTTTTGTCCCCCCCGCAAAAAAAAAAAGAAAAGAAAAAAGGTAAAGGGGGAGGGGGTACTGGAACTAAGTCTCTAGATCCAACTACCAGTTTACAGGAAATACAGAGGATGGAAAAACTTGTTAAATGGCACCCCGTGAAAGCGATCGACCGAATCTAGAGTGTAAGAAAACTCAACAAGATGAACGATCTGGTGTTTTCAACAGATAAATTAGAAAAAGGAAAGAAATAAACCTAAAAATGAAAAGATACTTTAGAAACACGCCTTTAAAAAAAACAAAGTAAAACTAAACTATAATATTTAGGGATGTACACCTGTGTGATAGAACAATTTTAAAAAGCAAGGACGTGACCCCCTAAAAACCAGAACAGTGGTGGTTACTGTTAAAGGAAATAAAAGGGTTGTGTTTGGGAGAGGGCACTGCATTATGTAAACACATTTCTCAATATCCTGCTCAAAAGCGTAGCATCAGTAAAAGCAGAATGCAGAGCCAAAATGTAGAAAGAAAAAAAAAAAAACAGAACCTAAATAGCATAACATCACTTTTAATTACATTTTAAAACTTTATAAAAATGCTTCCTTAAGCAATGACCAGGTGCAAAATTTGCAAACAGTGAAGTACAGCTAGTGTGAAGTGCTTTGTGAGCACATGCCCGAAATACCTAGTCGCATAATTACAGAAGTGCTGAGTTGAATTTTATGCACAAAAAGAAAGGTAAAAAACAAAACAAAACAAAACAAACCCTAGGTATAGACAGATCTTAACAAGATTCAATTATACAGAGAAAAAACTGAAGTGGTCAAACTGAAGGAATTTGCATATTTTTGTGCATTTGCTGAGCATCTACTGCATACCAGAAATTACATTAGGTACTAGTAACAGGAGAAAATGTTTTAAGATATATCATATTTGGTCCTAAGCTTCTGTTTTCTGTAAATTTTCCTCCTTCAGCTTTAGCTCTGGGGTACCCTGAAAACCTAGGCCTGTCTTTCTGTCAAGGAAATTTACTTCATCAATTTCATGAAGGAGTTCTCCATACAGTCTCTGTCTTCACCCCAATATAGCATATTCTGTTATCTTACCATATTACAGAAAGTGCTTTATCATAGGTTAAAAATGGCCTTAACTGTCTAACCTGACTACCTCTTTTCCTTCCTTGTGGGAGACAGACCATCTACCAAAGTCTGTAGACTTTGGTAATGTAACAAATACTTTCTTCCACTGTGACTATGAAAGAGAATAATAAAGGGAACCAAATCTATGTTGACAGAGGAATAATTCTTCAAAGGAATGTTACATTAAGAAATTGTTGATAGAGCATTGTTATTGATGACTTAAACCTGCTTTCTATATATTGGATCTCCCCTAAATGTGAAAATTCTTTCATATCTTGCAAAACTCTGCTCAGTTGTTGCTTCAGGGACAAAGCCTTTGCAGATTTCTTGAGTTGTTTCCCCAGGTCTGAGCTGAGTGTCACTCATTACTGCTGGCCTCTGCCCAGCCCGGGTTTACATTGGCAAAGCCACCTTGCTCAGAATTGAGGAGACCCAGGCCTTGCTGTAGGCCATGGAGTTGCCAGAGGTTCTGATCACCCAGAGAAAGCTATTGTGACCCTTGCATTATTTCTTGGGCACCCTGTGGGGGTTGAATACAGACCATCTTTCTTGTTGGAGGGCTGGCAAGAAGACAAGACCGCATTATCACTCCTAGCAGGAGGCATTACAGAGGTATTTACATTCCAGAAGGGGACTCCAGGGCACCACACTCTTTTCAATGATGTGGCTCACTGGAGCCTCTTAAAATATCGGGAAGTTAAAATATGAACGATCACCTCCATGTCATAAGGGAACAGCCCCGTGTCAGGTTCCTTGCCTGAGGTGACTCACAGGGCAACACCACGTATCTTTATGTTGGACACCTCAGCTTCCTCATTTGTAAAATGGCACAAGACATATTTCACGAGACTACAGAAAGGATTAAATGAGCTATCATAAGGAAAATTTTAGTGATATATTAATTGCTGAATAATTTCCCACTTAACTTCCTCTCAATATTGATCTCACTGGGGAATATAACAAAAGCTATCAGGTATTGCCTGAAGTTCCATATTGCTCATATCATTTAATCTTTACAGCAATTCTATAAGTACAATTTTTATCATTCCTACTTCATAGAGGAGGAAGCTGAGGCAAAGAAAGGTTAACTATCTTTCCCTAGATCATATATCATGATAATGACCGATATGAATACAAATTTGGGTGTGGCTGAGTCCAGATTCTCATAACCAACTATGTGTACCAACTCCCAAAGATATGAAATTCTCATGACAATGAAATTAACTTCCTCATCACTTTCAAACTATTGAACTGAGGTTTTATTTTTTTTTAAGATTTTATTTATTTATTTGAGAGAGAGCATGCGAGCACGTGCACAAGCAGGGGGCGGGGGCGCAGAGAGAGGGACAAAAAAACTCTGGACTGAGCACGAAGCCTGATGCGGGGCTTGATCTCATGACCCTGAGACCATGACCTGAGCCGAAATCAAGAGTTGGTACCTAACCGACTGAGCAACCCAGGCGCCCCTAAACTGAGATTTTAAATGAAAGAAAATATTAAGAGAAGATGAAATAAATTTATAATACAGCAATGTGATGGTAGACAAATGGTATGATCAACATATTTTAAACATTCACACTTTGAACTAAATGATTCTATTAAAACTACACTGAAGCCTCTCTCTAAGTCAGGCCAGGTTCCAAGCTCTGATCGTTACCTCCTTGTTTCTTGTAATACTTCGCAGATGCTTCTGCAGCTTGCTTTCCTATCAGAAAATCAAAAATATGTGAAAAGTTTTACCTCTAACTTTAAAATATTTTGTAATTAGCCAACAAACTAGTATGTCCATTGAACTCAACGGACAATGTTTCAACTTCCCCAAAACCGTAACTGCAATGCATTTCTGCTATTTAGAGGATTGCAAAAACATCCATGATATCTACATTTCTAAGACTATACCTATTTGCTCAGTTTCTGAACTATATTTTTAAGACTGTTCTTAAAGTCATACAGTAATTTACACCTGTCTCTTATTTTCATAATTAAAATTTTAAAAGTATATGGACATTTAAGCAATTTGAAATCTTCGAAGAAATGATAACAGTTAGACCTTAATGGGCCCATTTAGGAATCGTATCACTTGAAATAAGTCTATTTTGTTCCTTTATAAAAAAGAAAAAAGTGGAAAAAGCAAATGAAAATTTCTTGCATAGGACAGTGTTTCCAAACATGCTTTAAAAGCAGAAACTTTTATTTATAATAGTTAAATGTACCACAACATAAAAAACTGGCAAAATGGGACAATTCTGGCTGAGGCAGAGAGAGGAAAAACGGAGCTTTCCTTTATTTTACCATAGAAGTCAGTGAGGTCCCATGTTATATCCTAAAATATAGATGGAACATCTAGAATCTTTATAGAAATAATTCAGATGGCCACTCTAACATGAAGCCAACACCCCCGTGTAAAAGTGAAACATTCAATCCTATTTTTAACATGTTGCTCCATTTATATGATGCTCCTTACCATATGGATTTTAACTAAGTTTATAAAATAACTCCTCTGAATAAGAATAAAACACATATATCTTAAACTTCATATTCAAAATTTGTACAATAACCAAAGAAATGTGTTCCTTGATTCTTATAATTTTCACCTCCTCCCAAATTAAATTTCATTCATGATCTTTTTTTTCACTGAATCTATCAAGTTATTTACATGCATCTGATCAGCGCAGTACTGATGTGATAGAGTCTAAAATACCCGTGGTTCCTGAATTCCATAGCTTAGAATAGAAAATCACCAACGTGCACAGGAAACCCAAAGGTTGTAAGCCTAACCTGAGTATAAAATAGTGTATGGGTCTGTATGTATATGTGTGTCTACACAATATACACATATATGCACATAATCTCAAAGTCCTCCCTTGGGAATCCCTCGAGACCTAGGAACTGTGTGGCTGGTGTTATATAAGGACAGCTTATTCTCAAACTTTTGGGAATTTTATGCAGGCAGCAGCAAAAGGAAGGGAAATACTAGGAAATGTGGATGGCTTCTACACAAATGAAGCTGGATTTACCAAACATAATTCAAAGCTTCAGCAATATTATGGAAAATGTTCTTAGATTAGCCAAGAAAAGATGCTAGCTGAATTTCATTAAACAAAGTTCCTGCTGGTCACAATTTTCCTCCATTTCCATTAGTACCAGGTATAATGGTTATTTCCCTACTTTCTAAACTGATTTAAAATTATTTCAAAGAAAAATTTAAAAGGGACATGGTTCCATTTGAATTTTAGAAAGGCACATTTCTTCTTGTTTTCAACAATGTGGTCTTTAATTTGAGGGTATAGCATTGAGTAATAATCCACCAATTAGATACATTTTTCTACAACATAAAGAATAGGACAGTATTGCAACAACTTTTCGTATCAGTTAGAGAGAAAATACAACTAACAGTTAAACTGTTTTAGCAATCAAATAGATTACTATTATTTCCAAATAATTAACACAATAGTGGACTATTATATTTTTGGATAACCAGAATCTGAAAACCCTTCCCCTCTGTGTAAGTTTTAATGAGAAGTAAAGCCCCCTCAGTCACTATGTAAGCCAAAAATATTCCTTCTAACTCTCTGAGGCTAAGGGCAATGCCATTTGACTAATCATATCCTCCCACCTAGGACTTTAAAGTTAGAGGGAATGACTTAAGGACCTAGGCAAAATTGAGAAATTAATCACAACAAGCAATGGCAAATGTCTAGCAGTGATAAGGTGTCATTTCTTCATTTACCCATTCATTCAACACTTATTTACTGAACACCTGCTACATGCCTTTCACTTACCCATCCATTCACAACTGTACTAAAAATCTACTACGTGCCTTTACCCTGAGCATTGATATCAAGAGTACAGTACTAGCAACAATATCTTTTCTTTTTATTATGTTATGTTAATCACCATACATTACATCATTAGTTTTTGATGTAGTGTCCTATGATTCATTGTTTGCGTATAACACCCAGTGCTCCATGCAGAACGTGCCCTCCTCAATACCCATTACCAGGCTAACCCATCTCCCCACCCCCCTCCCCTCTAGAACCCTTAGTTTGTTCTTAACCAAACTATGTCAAGGTTTCTTGCTGTCTTTCCTCCTTAGGTCTTTGGCATATTCTAGAATTTGGTTTCCATTCTAATCATAAAACTAGGGAAATAGGAAACACAGGGGAAAAACTTCTTGACATTGGTCTGGGCATTGATTTCATGGATATGAGCCCCAAAGCATAGACAACAAAAGCAAAAATAAATATGTAGAATTAATCAAACTAAAAAGTTTCTGCATAATAAACACTCAACACAGTAAAGAGGCAACTTACAGAATGGAAGAAAATATTTGCCAACCATAATCTGATAAGGGGCTAATATCCCCAATATATAAGTAACACAACAACTCAAAAGCAAAAAAACAAATAACTCAATTTAAAAATGGGCAAAGGACCTGAATAAACATTTCTCTAAAGAAGAGATATAAATGATCAACAGATACCTGAGAAAAGAGAGCTCTTATACACTGCTGGTGGGATTGTAAATTGGTATAGCCATTATGGAAAACAGTATGGGGCTTCCTCAAAAAACTAAAAATAGAACTGCCATATGATCCAGCAATCCCATTTCTGGGTATATATCTAAAGGAAATGAAATCAGGATCCCAAGGGATATTTGCACTGCCATGAACACTGCAGCATTGTTTATGAGAGCCAAGATGTGGAAACAACCCAAGTGCCCACAGAAAGAAGGATGCGCAAAGAAGATGGACTATTACTCAGGTATGAGAAAGAAGGAAACTCTGCCTTTTACAATAATGTGAATGAACCTGGAGGACATAACGCTAAGTGAAACAAGCCAGACAGGGAAAGGCAAATACTGCATTTTTTCACTTATATGTGGAATCTAAAAAAATAAAGAAAAAAGTTGAACTTATTGAAACAGAGAGTAAAAGGATGGTTACCAGAGACTGAGGGACTGGGGGAAATGGGGAGATGCTGGTCAAAAAGTATAAAGTTGCAATTATGTAGGATAAGACTAGAGAGCTAATGTACAGGCATGAAGACTCTACTTAATACTACTGTGTTGAACACTGGAAATATGCTAAGATAGTAGATTTCAGGTAAACTAATCATACAAAAAAAATAAGTTTGTGAGATGATATGTTAATTAGTTGACGGTAGCAACATTTCACTATATATGTATATCAAGCCATCATGTTGTACACCTTAGGTACATATAATTTTTACTTTTAGATACTTTTCATTTATTTATTTATTTTTATTTTTTTAAAAGGTTTTATTTACTTATTTGACAGAGCACAAGCAGGGAGAGCAGGAGAGGGAGAAGCAGGCTCCCCGCTGGAGAGCCCAATGTGGGACTCAATCCCATGACCCTGGGATCATGACCCGAGCCGAAGGCAGAAGCTTAACCGACCGAGCCACCCACGTGCCCTAAATACTTTTTAAAAAGGAAAAAAATTAATGTAATAGGAATCCTAACTCAAATGAGATCTAAATTATAGGTGATAATACAATATCATAAAATCATTAAGTCTCCTCCAAATTATTCTACAAATTTAGTGAAAAATCAGTCAAAATCCAAGAAGTATTTGTTGTGGAACTTGATTCCAAAAAAGTCTACATGAAAGAGTGAAAATGTAGGACATTGGAAAACCTGTTAAAATAAAAAAGAACAAAGATATAAAGCTGTATCATAATGTTTCAAAAAAAATAATATTAATGTGTTAATGATGCTGCAAAATACCAAGAAATTAGGTAGAATTTTCTGGATTGCAAGCTGGAAACTATTAGTGGTCAGGAAGTCAAGTTAATAGTTATCACCAAATTTATTTTTTAAAGGATTGAAAAAGAAGAAACTACCAGTGTAACACACCTGTGAGGTGTGGGTGTTGCTTAACAAACATTTGTTTAGTGTGTGTGTGTGTTTGCCCATGTGTGTGCATGGGTGGTAAATCAGGTTATAAGATAAATTTATTTCTTACTTTGCCCAACTCTATAGAATGTTTGAAAAACATTGAAACAATAAAGGAACAGAACAGCACATAGGAATTTGGAATATGATTAGGGTGATATTTCAAAGGCGTAGGAAAAAGGAGAACTATTCAGTACAGGGTGTTGAGACCTTGGCTATCTATATAAAAATAATAATATAATAAAGTTAGTGACCTTTCACACACAGTACATAAAACTGTATTTCAAAAGGATTAAAAACTGAAGGGTAAAAAACTATGAAAATACGTCTGTAAAAATGATAGGAGAAAACAAAACAATGAAACTTCTTCACAATAAAAACACCATGTAAATGTTTAAAGACAACTGGGAGACAATATTTGCAATTTCAATAAAAAGTATAAATTAGTATTTAAAATGTATAGCTGTCTCACATCAGTTTAAAAATATATAAACACAGCAGGAAAATGGATATGGGATATTAACACACACACACACACATATATAAGTATGTCCAATTCCAAAACACAAATTAAAACAACAGTGATACAGCTTTTAGCACTCATGCTGGCAAAGATGAAAGAGTTTAATAGTATCAAGTGGTGCTGGTCAGAAACTAAGGAGGATGATAGTCAAATATGAGAGTGAGGGAAAAGGTAAACTGTTACTTTGGAGGGCAACTTGCAAGTATGTATTAAGATTAAAATGCAGGTGCCTGGGTGGCTCAGTCATTAAGCGTCTGCCTTCAGCTCAGGCCATGATCCCAGGGTCCTGGGATCGAGCCCCGCATCGGGCTCCCTGCTCGGCGGGAAGCCTGCTTCTCCCTCTCCCACTCCCCCTGCTTGTGTTCCCTCTCTCGCTGTGTCTCTCTCTGTCAAATAAATAAATAAAATCTTTAAAAAAATAAAATAAATAAAATGCACATAACTTCTAATTCAGCAATTCAACCCTGTGGCATTTATCTCCTAAAGGAACACACACAGTCATTCCCAGAGAGAGATATGTAGAAAGAAGTGTTCATTATTGAATGGTTTACAATAGAAAAAAATTTAAACAAACTAGGGTCCATTTAGAGGAAAATGTCTAAGAAAACTGGTATGTTTATACTGTGCACACAAGTAAAAGAAATAAGGTATGTCCATGTAATATGGCTAGATCTCAAGAATTAACACTGATTGACAATAAAAAATATTCAAAACAATACATATGGATTTAAACCACTAATATTAAAGAATACAAAACAATGTTACATAGTACTCTATGAACAGAGGTTACCCCTGGAAAGAGTTCAGCTGAGACAGAAGTAGAGGGTGGTCAAAAGGGTTTTGACTTCCTCTGACAAGTTGAGTTTTCATCCCCAGAAATTCTATTTGGCTATTTTTCAAGCATGCTTTATCTTTTTTTTTTTTTTTGATAGCATAATATTTTTTTCTCTTTTAATATTTCTTCTTTTATAACTCCACCTACTATTTCTGTAATCTGAAGTTCTGGACAATCCAATCCTACTGTTCCTTAGTTGACTCTCAGTCTTGGGGTCTACGTCACTGTATTTTATATTTGGGAGCCAGTCCTCAGTCCAGATTCCATAGCCAGAGCAAGCAATGTGTCCTTCCATAAATGTTTTTCATTCGCTTTCCTGCAGACCCAGGGTCATGTTTGTGTTATTTCTCAGCTTGCAGCCTCCTATATAACACAGGTACTGTAAATTTGCAATCTAACTGTCACTGAGGGCAGGGCTTTGACTTTGAGTACTCAGGGGAGTCTTTGTATTTGATTCAGAGCAAGGCTAAAACCAGGAAGCCAACTTATCATGGCCTTGTGTTGATCCACTGTTGTTGCCCATCTCTCCCCTCCTCCCAGGTCGAGCCTTTTTCACTGTCTTTATAGCCTTCTGGGGGTTTTCAGTTCCAGTTTTCTGGAAAGATCAGCTTTCTGGGGATTTTCAGTTCCTGCTCCCCTCCTCGCCTAGATTCAAGGCCTTGTTCTTAGATCTGTGGCTCTTAGAACTCAAATGCCCTGTCGACAAACACAAGGAACACTAACATGACTTCAATTTGTACAGGCGTGATGCCTGGTCACCCAGTTTTGGTCAGCAGAAATTGTCTTAATTTTTTGTATTTAGCTAAATATTTAAAGGAATGTTTGCAATATTTTAAATTTTCTAGGTGTGATAGGAGGGTTTTCAGATTCTCTAACTTACTATATATTACTACAAATAAAATGTTTCAATATTTTTAAACATCAACTCACTTTTACTTATAAATTAAAAATGCTAAATACATATCGGAGAAACCAAAATAGTATTTCTCTGTATGTGCCTTATTGAAGATGAAGATTTTGACTTAATTCTTAAAGACTGAGAAGATTTTGAACATAAGCAGCAGACAAGGGAAGGAATGGGATTATAACCGATCTGGTTCCCTATCCCACAACCCACTTACACTAGGAGGTCCCATGGCCTGCTACTTAGCACCATCATCTAACTTTTTGGTGAGATTCAATGTTAACAACCACTTTTTTGAGAGAGAGAGAGAGAGAGAGCATGCATGAACAGGAGAGCAAAGGGAGAGGGAAAGAGACAATCTTAAGCAGGCTCCATACCCAGCACGGAGCTTGACTCGGAGCTTGATCTCACAAGGACAACATAGAAATATATGCAAAATCAAGTAAACAATAATAAAACAACATGAAAACATTCCACTCATAAAGGAGGTTAAAAATCCTAGCGACGGCAATAAGAAGAAAGCCTGTGGTTCCTAGTAAGCATAAATATATCTTCAGATTTAACTTCTGTATTTCAGGAAGGCAGTTCCTAAGACCAAACTTTTTGATGGTAAGGCAACCAGAACAACCCACACGGAAATGCAAACCATGTCGACCACAGCTTGGAAATCCAGTCTTTCAAAAGGAACGTCAAATCTTTTCTTTTGTAAAATAAAAACAATCCAGACTTATCTACGAAGAGATTTTATTCAAAAAGCCTATTGCAATAAGGAAGATGCTCCAAAGATATGTCTGCACGCATCTCAACATCAAACAGAAACGCTTTCCTCTTATAGGGAGGGGTAAGCAGGCTAGCAGGAACTTTTGAGAGGAAATGGGATAAACTAGTGGGGGGAAGCAGGATGCATGATCAGGTGGTGGTCAAGCATTAGCGCTTGCTCAGACTTGGGCCAAATCAAAGCTCAGGGGCCTGGGAGGAAGAAACAACGTGACTAACATTTGATCAAGCTAAGGCAGAAGGTAACCACCAGACAACTCTGAACACTCAGTCTCTTCATAACAGCAAGAATACTGGTTTTAATAGTAGTATTACAATATCGCTTCTCGGCCTTTTGGCTAAGATCAAGTGTAATAGTAGTATTACAATAAAAGAGTAGTTAGGAGTTAAACCCTCCAAACAGGTTAAGTAAATAACCAACTAAAAAGTCCACCTTTTTTCTCTCTTCCTGGACACCTAACCCTTTCTTCCCCAGGGTCCTTCCTGGGGAAGTAAGGGGTATGTTGCTGCCAACATGACCCAGATAGTCAAAGGATTTGCAAACTTATGTTCTCATAGGGATCTCTCTTCAAGAAAACTTTCATCTGACAGAGGAAATCAATAACTAGAACATGAAAACATGGCTTCAAAAATTATTTGAGGGACGCCTGGGTGGCTCAGTCGGTTAAGCGTCTGCCTTCAGCTCAGGTCATGATCCCGGGGTCCTGGGATCGAGTCCCGCATCGGGCTCCCTGCTCCGCGGGGAGCCTGCTTCTCCCTCTGCCTCTGCCTCTCTCTCTCTATCTCTCATGAATAAATAAATAAAATCTTTAAAAAAAAAAAAATTATTTGAAAGGCAACACATTTACCAGTCAGTGATATGCTATGACTCCCCAAGGAAAGGTTAGAATATTTTGTCATCATTTCTTCTCGGATGGGTAGAGTCGTAGGAGGTGAAGCTGTAAGAAAAAGAAAATGTGATTGCAGGTTATTATCAAGATGAAATGACTACAAGCTAGTTTGTAGCAGCTGAAATGCTACATTGTATACAATTAATGAAAAATAAAATTAATTTTAAAAAATAACATAGGAGTGTTGTTGTAAGTGTTTTTTTAAAAAGGTCTTATTTATTTATTTATTTGACACAGAGAGAGAGAGCATGAACAGAGGGAGGGGCGGGGAGCAGAGAGCCCTACTCGGGGCTTGATCCCAGGACCCCGGGATCACAACCCGAGCTGAAGGCAGATGCTTAACCGACTGAGCCACCCAGGCGCCCTGTAATTACTTTTTACAATCAAGAATAAACTCCAAATATCGGAATAGAGACTGAGAACAAACAGGAGTTGTACAAAATCATAAAAAATTATTCTACCAAAAAAGGGCAGTGCAAACATTCCTTCGGTATCAGATGGGAGATAGGGGAAGCATACCTTTCATTCATAGGAGAAAGAGAGAAACAGTTCTTAAGACTAAAGGACAGTTAAAGACTGGACAAGTAACTGGATAAAACATGTTACTGACTCAGTAAATGCGTTTACAATACTTTAAATTCTAATTATACCTGTAACATTGTTCCTAAAATAGACAAGTACTCTTACTCATTTAAAAAATCTGAGATTGGGCGCCTGGGTGGCTCAGTTGGTTAAAAAATCTGAGATTACTTTTGAACCACTGGAATCCAAAACTGTGAAAAAGAAAGCCGAGCTGAGCTTCAGTGCAGAATGCTTTACTTATTTTTCCATAGCACTGTCATCGACTCAATTGATAGCATCTTTGATTTCCCTGCCTAAAGGTCTTCCAGTGGATACACGAATTCCCCCTTCAATGCAAAGAGATTTGAATGGATGCACCAGCAAAAACTGATGAAAACGTAAGAGTCTCTGCCACTTGAAATGAACCTTCCCTTCTTCTCAGGTGTCCTTCTTCTACAGAGTCCTTCTTAGGCTCCCACGTCTGACCAGCCGCCCCCTCCCAGCACAAAGAGCACACTGCCTTCATTGCGGTAGACTCCCACATCCTATGTTCTAATTGTATGAGGTAATGGCGTGTTTCTCCCACCAGACCATGAGTAAGGATTAATAATTTATGAGGCAAAATGCAATGGCTTACTTAAAAATAAAAACTTCTGGGGGCATTGTATTATTTGAAAGGCAACACATTTACCAGTCAGTGATATGTTATGACTCCCCAAGGAAAGGTTAGAATATTTTGTCATCATTTCTTCTCGGATGGGTAGAGTCGTAGGAGGTGAAGCTGTAAGAAAAAGAAAATGTGATTGCATATTATTATCAAGATGAAATGACTACAAGCTAGTTTGTAGCAGCTGAAATGCTATATTGTATACTATTCGTGAAAAGGAATGTTTTCAGGAAGCTCTGAGGAACTAGATCTCATACATTCACAGATATTCAGACATATATTGGGCTATTAAATGCGACCACATTTCCAACTTTTTCTATGTTCTTTTCTTTACTGAAAAATCCCTGATTTACATCAAGTAGCTTAAAAAAATTATTTTGTTATCCTACCATTTGTAGTTTCTTTATAAAACATAAATGAAGACACTGAAGAATTAAATAAGAGTGCCAGGAAAAAGACATGAAGAGGCAGAAAGAAGATGAGTGAACAAAGAGAGACAGAGAGACCATAATAAAGGGCATAAAACGAGGAGAGAGAAGAGAAAATGGCTGCACAGTGAGAGTTTCTGCTGTTTTCCAGCTACAGTTACAGACTGGGTTACCCTCTACCAAACTGACTTGTGGTTCTCCTCTGTCGCTTCTCTCATCTTTTCAAAACCTTTACTGAAAAAAAAAAAAGTTTCCATTTCCTCCCTCCCACTCTCCTCAAAACTGCTTCTTCTTCTTCTTCTTTTTTTTTTTTTTTTTTGTACACTGGCTACTGTTCTTTGACTGTGAGGCACCAGAACCTACCTCCCATAAACACCACCCCAACTCTATCAAGTAAGTCAGAAAAGGGGAAAAGGCTTATGACTGTAGTCTTGGCTGCATTCTTAAAACTTCTCATTCTCATTCAGTTAAATTAAACCTGAGCCTTTTTTATTTCACTTTCTTAATACTCTGCTCAGAAACTTACTCCTAGTGCAAAATTAGATTTCCAGTTCTTTTCTTATGTGTATGAAAAATATTATCAAAGTTAGTGATCACCTTTGTTGCCTCAGCTTATGCACAGCTTTTATAATATTGCCTAATAAAAATATCTACCTAGCAGAACCTCGCTCTCCAGTAAGCTGTGTTCCAAAGGCTTGATCACTTCTAAAGCAGCTTTGGAAGGTGGAGTGCACTTTCTCATAAAGTAATCCTTTAATGAATTTAATATGTAAATCATAGCACCCTCTGACAGTGATTACACAGGAAAATATGCCCTGAGTTTCTCACCGGGCTATCAAGAATACAGAACATTTCTTCCACTCACATCTAATATTCATTCATTCATATTCTTTCTGTCTCCATCTCTCTCTGTCTCTCTCTCTGTCTCTCTCTCTCTCACACACACACACGCATGCACACATGCACACACACATACACACACAGCCAAAAAGGTTCCTATCAACATTCTTTTTCTAATGAAAAAAATTGTTTTTCCATTCTTGGGCATAGCTCACTTAGAGGTTGTATTTAAGAGGAAATATCTCAGGAAGATGAAAGCAGATGCTATTGACTTACAGATAGGAAGCCAGGAGGGTGCGGATGGGAAGGAATGAACTGTTCTACATCATCCGTTCTGTGAAACTTGCAAAACATAAGCTTTGATATCTTTGTTTCCTTGCTAAGGAGTTCTCTTTTCTTGGCCTAGCCTCCTGCAGAGCTGAATATAATTGTAAGGGTTCTCATCACACTCTTTATGCCTAAAACAAGCCCATAATCCTTCAAGATGGTCTAATATCATTTATTCATATTATTAGTAGTATTCACACTATCAACAGCAATAAGAAAGTGACATAAGCTGAAAAAAGGTGTTTTATTCCTTCTTATTTTATTTAAATAAGTGAATATAGAGAGAGCATCTGATACATGCTTGATGCTGGTAAGGAGTATGAAGCTGAGTAAACTTGGTCCCTACAGGGCCACATGGATCATAATAATATCAATTTAGGCCCACAGTTTGTAACTGAAAGTCATTAAAATTTCAGAGTGCCACCCATTCACAGTATTGACTATAACTAGCCCATGTATTTTCCAACTTGGCAGGTGAGCAGCAGAGGATGAAGCCTGATTTACATCTTTTTTTTTTTTAAGATTTTATTTATGTATTTGACAGAGACACAGCAAGAGAGGGAACACAAGCAGGGGGAGTGGGAGAGGGAGAAGCAGGCTACCCATGGAGCAGGGAGCCCGATGCGGGACTAGATCCCAGGACCCTGGGATCATGACCTGAGCCGAAGGCAGACGCTTAACAACTGAGCCACCCAGGCGCCCCCTGATTTACATCTTTGAGAGACTCTGAAGGTGGAACAGAGGTGGAGACAATGTCACAGAGATGAGCTCAGGGGCTGGGGTTATTTTGCCATTTCTCAATATTAGGACTGGATGGGAGAGTGTACTTGTATTAGGAGAAAAGAAGAGAGGTCCAGACTTGGCCTGGGCAAAATCTAAGCTTACAGAAGCTGACGGAATAGGAGGGAAAAGAAAAGCCAAGCTTCAGAGGAGGAAAGTTTGGGTAGCTCCAGAATATACTAGGTGTTATGACCACTTCCCACCGCCAGTCCATATATTAAAAACACAGACATCCATAAACCAGCCACGACCTGTCCCCTAACTTCATATCCCCTCTAAAGCATTTATCTTGATCAGGCTCCAGATTCCACTGAACAAGCCCCAAGTGCAGAAGAACATGTGTCACTCTTGTGATTTTTTTTGCCTTCGGGAAAAGTCCCTTCAAGAGGCAATGTATACAAACGTCTTGAGTAGAAAAAGCAGGGCCGTCTATGGAAGGTACTAGAATATAAAAGTGAGAAGTTCTTTGCTTGGCCAAGATAAAAAATATATATATATATATATTTTTTAATCAAAGAAGTGGGAATGTAAACTTTATTGCTTTCCGTACGAGGACAACTGGCAGGAGGCGGAGATTGGTGTTTAAAAGGAAATTGGCAGGAGAGTCAGGAAGATGTGGTTTGAATACATCCCCGAAAGGATTAGGCTGTCACGAAAAGAAACACAAAATGGAGAGGCAGGAATTTGGGATCCTAATCCAAGTTCTGCCTGTCTTGTTACTCGGGGTTTCATTTCATGGAGAAGAGAGGGAGGATCAGAAGAGTCTAATATTGAGTGATGGTGTCAAGATCATAGCATACATTCCTCAAGTTATCACACTCACCCCTCTCTTAATCATTGCAGGAAACTTTCCACCCAGCCTTCTCTTACAGTCAGTGGCAAAACTGCCACATAAAAAAGTAACATCTAATAGTTTTTCTAAAGATTAAAGATTTTCCTCCCTCTGCAGGGGCGATGGGCCATGAGGGTGTCACATCAAAGAGCTGAATAACAACCTAATTTTCACCTATTACTAGTTCATGTGAAATAGCAAAACAGTCTCTACTTAAATATCTTTCACATACTACATTTTAAAATAGACATTGCTAGATGGGTTTATAATTTATGCTATTAAAATTTTTAAAAGAAATAAACATGCTATAATTTCTACTTAAAATATTAATGTAACGGGGCACCTGGGTGGCTCAGTCGTTAAGCGTCTGCCTTCGGCTCAGGTCATGATCCCAGGGTCCTGGGATCGAGCCCCACATCGGGCTCCCTGCTCAGCGGGAAGCCTGCTTCTCCCTCTCCCACTCCCCCTGCTTGTGTTCCCTCTCTCGCTGTGTCTCTCTCTGTCAAATAAATAAAAATAAAATCTTTAAAAAAAAATATTAATGTAACATTTTTACATATTTAATTCCGGAGCTCCATTTTAATTGAAGTAAATTGGGAAGGAAAAAAAAAGAGGATAAGTAACACTAGAACACTGCCTTGGGTCTCTAGATTTACTTTTCTCTAAATGGGAAAATAAGTTCAATCATACCTCTGTTTAAGAATAAGCATTTTCTCTAAATTCCCCCCAAACATCTTTATTATATTTTATGATTTTGGAAGGGTCTAGACTTCATTTAGAAAAAGGTGCAAGTAAAAGCTATTACTAGGATAAATATCACTCTCTTTTTCTCTCTCCCCCATATAATGCACTGATTGCTATCAATATGCAGAATTAACAATGTTTTTAATAAATCTTAATTTTAGCATTCTTATACACAGTATTATGAATGTGCAGCCCAATTACAAAAACACTATAACTTAGGAGTGGATAATATATACTATTTAGGATAATATATACTATTTAGAAAACAGAGGTTTGGAATTCAGAATATATTTCCTCATGGAAGCAATGCTATATATAACCACAAGATCCCATGCCAAATTGTAAAAGCGATTTAAGCCATGATACGGCTAAACTGTAGCATTAAAATATCCAAGTACAAATATTTCTAATAAACAGTGCTTTCAGAGTTCTACTTCTGGAATCTAGAAATATAGTATTCCTATCCTGTCTGTAATGGCAACAGTAGAAAGAAGAGAAGGGGAGAATGAGGCTATCTTGATTCCCAGACACTATAATCCACAGGGAGTTTGTCAAGAAAAGAGAAAAGAAGGTTTGGCAAGAAAATAAATTCCTGATGGGGACATTTGTAAGTCAGACTTTCTAAGTCAGGGACAG
Source organism: Mirounga leonina (assembly GCF_011800145.1). Taxonomy (NCBI): domain Eukaryota; kingdom Metazoa; phylum Chordata; class Mammalia; order Carnivora; family Phocidae; genus Mirounga; species Mirounga leonina. Next base: position 371,964 of record NW_023270971.1, read on the forward strand.
ATTAAAAAAACAAACAGGAAGCTCATATTTTTTCTACATAGAATTAGAACCATTGGGCAAAAAGACCATTTTTAGGGGCGCCTGGGTGGCTCAATCGGTTAAGCGTCCTACTCTTGATTTCGGCTCAGGTCATGATCTCAGGGTTGTGAGATCGAGCCCTGCGTTGGGCTCTGTGCTGGGCACGGAGCCTGCTTAAGATTCTCCCTCTCGGGCGCCTGGGTAGCTCAGTTGGTTAAGCGACTGCCTTCGGCTCAGGTCATGATCCTGGAGTCCCTGGATCGAGTCCCGCATCGGGCTCCCTGCTCGGCAGGGAGTCTGCTTCTCCCTCTGACCCTCCCCCCTCTCATGTACTCGCTCTGTCTCATTCTCTCTCTCTCAAATAAATAGATAAAATCTTTAAAAAAAAAGATTCTCCCTCTCCCTCTGCCCCGCCCCTCACTCCACTTGGGCACATGCACACACACACTCTCTCTTAAAAAAAAAAAAAAAGGCCATTTTTAGACCAACAACCAAAAAACCTCAAGAACAATTAAAAAGCCTAATAACAAGAACAGTGTGCACTTTTACAAAGCCTTGTAAAACTGGTTTTAAACCTTGGTCATATTGAAATATAAACAAATTGATCTTTTCTTTGAAATAGGATTATTGCAATAAAATACATTTCGAAGGGTGGTGTAAAAACTCGTTTTAAACTACCTCTAAACAGTCATTAAGATATGTTAACAGTAAATCTTAGACCAAATAAAACTTTTTTTTTTTAAGATTTTATTTATTTATTTGACACAGAAAGAGAGATGGAGAGGGAGAGAGCACAAGCAGAGGGAGTGGCAGGCAGAGGGAAAAGCAGGCTCCCCACTGAGCAGGGAGCCCGATGCGGGACTCGATCCTAGTACCCTGGGATCATAACCTGAGCCAAAGTCAGCCGCTTAACCGACTGAGCCACCCAGGCACCCTGCCAAATAAAACTCTTAAAAAATAAAACCCCAAAGGTCTGACTAGGATTCCTGCTCTTTCTGAAGACTGTGGGTTTTTCAGATGTTTCACCCACTAGATTATTCTGGGATAAGACTTAGATTCTGTTTAGTGGTTCTCAACTGGGGCTGACTTTTGTCCTCCACAGGACATTTAGCAATGTCCGGAGGCATTTGAATGTCACAACTTGGAGAAGGTTACTACTTGTATCTAATAGGTTACAGTCGTTTCCTAGGGCTGCGAGAAAAAAAATTACCACAAATGTGGCAGCTTAAAACAACAGAAGTTTATTCTCTCATAGTTCTGGAGGCTAGAAGCCTGAAATCAAGGTGCAGGCCTTTGCCCCCTCTGAAGGCTCTGGGGAAGAATCCCTCCTTGCTTCTTCTAGCCTTGGTGGGTGCCAGCAACCCTCGGCATTCCGTGGCTTGTGGCTGCATGGCTCCCGTCTCTGGCTCCATCTTCCCTCTGAGTGTGTCTGTCTCTGTATCCAAATCTCCCTCGTTTCTTTCATAAAGACCACAGTCATTGGGTTAAGGGTCTATCCTAATCTAGTATGACCTCATTTTAACTTGATTACATCTGCAAAGACCCTCCTCTCAAATAATCACTTTCGTGGGTACACACAGTCAGGACTCAGACATAACTTTTTTGGAGACACAACACACCCACTACATAGGAGAGGCCAGAGATGCTGCGAAGCATTCTGCAATGACAATCCCCCACGACAGAGAATTATCCAGCCCCAGGTGTCAATAATGCCAAGGTTGAGAAACCCTGATTTCAAAGCAGGTACATCCTCAACTCTGATTCTTCAGTGGGATGATTTTTAATAATCTTCAAAAGGCCCTGTGGCCCCGAGGTCCTGTTCTATATACTTTAGGTGTAGATATTTTAAAGCAAGAACATTTCTTGTCACCCTTTTATGCCAGCCCCACCTTTGTCAGGGGCCTATTTTGAGAACCTTTTACGGAAAAGCACTAAGTGCTGGATGGAGTTTTGAAATGCAAACCAGGAAATCTGTGATAGCTATTAGCTAGCTCCAGACTCTTGGCTACAACATGAAAGCACTTTGGGCTTCAAGATCAATCAAATGAGATATCTAAATTCCCTTTCAGGATCTCAGAACTATGTCATTATAAGGCTATAAAAAAAGATTCTGTCTTGGGAGTAGAGATACATTAGTAATGATATAATCACAACTTTAAAAATTGCAGAAAAATGTTATTTTCAGTTAAAAGAATAACACCATTTTCAAAGATAACATTATTTCTACACTGACAATATGTTATTTGAGATATTTTATTATGCATATACAGTGACTATGTTTTATTAGGAGTAGGGGGTTTTATTTTTAATAAAACGTTGTGAGGTTTTTTCTTTTTTTCTTTTCTTTTCTTTTTAAGATTTTATTTTAAGTAATCTCTATACCCAGCATGGGGCTTGAACTCACAATCTTGAGATCAAGAATCGCATGCTCCACTGACTGAGCCACCCAGGTTTTTTTCCTTCTACGTCACTGTGTGTCCTAGTTGTTTATTTCTACAGTTCACATTATATTGTGAAATATGGGAGGCCAATGATACAAAAGTAATTTCAAAAGAGTACAATCCAGGACAAATAGCCTTCACACTTATAATCTGTTTGAGGACAAATACTCCTTTGGAAAATGGTACTTAATTACATAAAACTGATGACAGTTTCTCAACTCTCATTATGGCTTAATGTCTAGGTTAAGTAAAGCTTTCTCAGAAAGAGTTGAAATTCTTTTTGCTTCTTTTCAAAAGATCTCAAACAAAAGAGTTTTGAGTACAGAATAAAGAATTCTTCCCCTGAACCATCTGAGAATAAGCTGCTGACCTGATGACTCATTCCCGTCTAAAACATGACTGTACATTCCCAGAAAGACCTACCCCCCCTCCACTTCATCTCAATATGGCCATTAAAGTTGGGAAATTGACATTTATGCATTACCATCTCATCCCACACCTCATCGAAGTTTCAACAAAAGTCCTGAAGATGTACTTTTCAGCCCAAGGTTGCAGTCCAGAATTACATGTTGCCCTCAGCTACCATGTCCCTTCTATTCTCCTTCACTCTGTCTCAGCTTTAGTCATTCTTGACTCTTATGACCAGTAGAGATCCCGTATGATTATTTTGTAATATAATTTGATTTGGAGTAGACCTTTGGCAAATATATCACAGAGGTGATATTGTGTTCTTCTCATTGCATACTATTAGATGGCCCATAATTTTTATTCCTCTCTTTGCTGATGGTTTTTACTTTGATCATTTGTTTAAAGAGGTATCTGCCAGGCTTCTCCATGATAAAGTCGTTCATTTTCTCTTTTCATGAACACTACTTTATGAGATTTGTGGGAACTTACTTTAAAACTATGTAGTATTTTGTGCCTCATCAAACTTTCAATTGATTCATTTAATTAATTTATATCGGCATGTACTTATGAATACCTGTATTATTCAATGGGCATTATTCAGTGGATACTAATGGATACAAGTCCATTAGTATTATTATTTATGTTGATGCTCAATTTGTCCTAGATTTGTTCAGTGGGAGCCCTCTGGCTTTTGTATCCTTTTGACATGGCCCATCATTCTTTGAGCACTTCATTGCTCTCTGGCACAAGAGGTTCAGGGCTTGTCTTATACTTTCTCCTCCCTATTCATAAAATCAGCCATTTCTCCAGGAAGTCCCAGTTACCATTAGTAAAGAATGGTACGTAGATCAAGATCAAGATCTGACTCGTCACTATTGGGAAATCACTGCTCCACCTCAGTGGACAGAGCTAATATGTGCATGTATATCCATACACACACATATATGTAAATATATGTGACATGTATGCATTATACATATATTTACACATATATACATTTATATCTGTTTATATAGAGACATGAAAGACAGATGACAGATCTGTAGTCATGAATTTATGCCAGTGCTGTCAATCGCAATCCAACACCACAAGCTTCACTCTAGTTTTTCCTTTATTTCCTTCTTCTCTAGAGAAAAACCTGGATCCTATTATCCTTACTAGCTTTACTTATTTGCTCAGTCTCCCTGTATGCAACTAATATCCACTGTCACTGCCACTCTTGACCTCAAAGAAATGTCTTCCATACCCACTCAGGCTCTGACATCCTCCACTGCTTGCTCTTCTGCATGCTTAACCCACACCCTCTGATCAGGATCGGGCTGCCCCTGTGTAGAAGCCCCTGTCACTCTGCTCAGCTCAGAGGTTGAGATCTAGGGCCCCCCACCCTCTGCAGGAGGACCCACCTCACTGTGCTCAGGCTCTAAGACTCCACATGGGGCCATGCCCCTACCTGGATGCCCTCCGGACGTGGCTCAGCCTCTAATTCCCTGATCTGGGACCCTCTGGCTTCCTCCAACAAGGGAGGTTGCCTCCCTGCACTCCCCAACCTAATGACTATAAGACCCATTCCCAGAAGGAAGAGAAGGAGATGGAGACAAGAGGTGGGGACAAAAGAACAGGAAGAGGAAGAGCCAGTTGAACTAATTCTTAACAAATGTGTATATTATTTTAAATGTGATAATTTAGAGTCACAATTTTGATGCATCAGATATAACTCCATTAAAGATAAGGTTATAATCTGTTCCTTTAAACAATGTAAATGATTTGAAACTGCTAAAACACTGCTGAAGTTTTCTGCTTAGACACAGACTAACACAATGTTAAGAGTGTGTGGGTGCTTGAATAATATTTGTTCTCACAAATATTTATTGCTAGGCAGTGGCTGTGTATGTATGTGGGATGGGGAGTGTCTCTAGAAAGGAAGGTGGTTGATCAAGAGTGTATATAAGCAATGTCCTCCAGAAGCTTACAACGATCATTTCAAATGATTCCCCTGCAAACACATTTTTCAGAAGATAAACATGACCCCTTCCCTCAATTTGTTCTACTTAAGAGTAATAATAATGATGTTTAAATATTCCCATTTATCTAATATTTGCTTTTATAAAGTTACTTTACCTTTCTTATGTAATTGAAACAGCTTAAAAGAATTAAGGTGAGTCCCTGTGCCTAACTTTGAGAACTCCAAGTGTGTTAGTATGCCCTTCAGCTCCAACCAAGCATTTAGATCCATACAGCGTGCTCTGTCAGTGGTTCCAAACTTTCAAAGACATACCCAGTTGTCTCAGAGAGACAACTGTGTATTGTGTTTAAGGAAACAGGCATTGGAGGGGGCGCCTGGCTGTCTCAGTCCATAGAGCAAACAACCCTTGATCTCAGGGTCATGAGTTCAAGCCCCATGTTGGGCTCAGAGCTTACTTAAAAATATAAAAAAATAAAGAAAACAAGCATTGAAGTCAGACTGAACAATGCTAAGTTTCTAGCTCTACTACTTAAGTAATTATATATAATTGGGCCATTATTTAATATCTCTAAATTCCAATGTCCTCATCTGAAAGTCAGGGACAATAAAAGCTAACCCATAGGGTTATATACCGCACAGTGCAATGCCTGGCACATAGTTGTTATACAGTATAGATGATAAATTATAACATTTTTATTATTAAAATTTGGCCCAAAGTCTTAGGCTTATAGAACACCTACTTGCAAGTAGTTCAAAGCACCTAGATAAAAAATACCCAGTAAACTTCATAATAGCCTTTAGCAAAGAGGAAACTGAATCTCACAGAGCTCCATACAGAGTCTATAAAATAAGTTTGCTTCACAATTTTTAATTCTGCCTTAAAATGAGATGCTAACTTCATAACTTTCATACAGCACATCATTCTACAATTTTTTTTTTTTAAGATTTTATTTATTTGACAGAGAGAGACACAGGGAGAGAGGGAACACAAGCAGGGGAGTGGGAGAGGGAGAAGCAGGCCCCCCGCGGAGCAGGGAGCCCGATGTGGGTCTTGATCCCAGGACCCCGGGATCATGACCTGAGCCGAAGGCAGATGCTTAACGACTGAGCCACCCAGGCACCCCTACAATTTTAACTTAAGTGTAGCTAAAAGGCCCGACTGACACTGTATACACACACAGACACTTGCCATACCTACATACGTCATCCCATTTATTTACAACTTTGCTAATTTATTCCACTTTCATTTCTTCCCTACTTTTTTCTTTAGACGTCTGCTGTGAATGTCAGTTTAAACCTGACTCCCAGCTACCAACAGTATAGATATTCACACAATGTGCACTCTCTGGGCCATTATAATTTGAAAGCAGTGGTATTCAACCCGCTTAGGATCACGTGACTAAAATCACACGGGCGCTTTCAAAATACCTGAGGTTCAGGCTAAATCCCTGGCCAACTGAATCAAAAATTTTGAGGGCAGGATCCAGCTGTTAAAGCTCCCAGATAATTCCAACATAGAACCAACTGGAGAACCCCAGTTCTAGAACTCACCCAGAATGCAATGGTCCTCAGAGCTGCAACAGTCTCAAGTGAAAGAGGAGTGAATCTAGAAATAGCCCCAAGTCCTTGACCATTCTTTGTAAGTAGCATGAATGAAAAAGAGGTATGTGGCTAGGAAGTGGGACAAGCAAATTTAGAAACTGAAGTAACCCAAAATGTTTTGTCCAAGATGTTAACAACTAGGCCTTTTAAAGGACAGTTGTAAAAATGGAATAATCCTATCCTTTGGATTATCTTACCATCTTTATGTTACAAAAACTCTACATGCTATAAGTTCATAAAAGTGAATTCCTATGAAAGTTTGAAGATCTTGTGTAGAATATCTTAATTTTAGTTGCTGATAGGCACTATTTGCTAACCTGATCGGCAGTCCACTGTCCTAATTTTGTTAACACAAAAACCTGAATTAGAAAGTAGGTTGGATTGAGATACTTTCAACATAAAAGGTAATTATAAACAGGTGAAGCTAAAATGGCAAATTTGGTGTTGGTTTTGGTAATGTTTCGCACATAGATCCCTCTTTCAAAGTTTCTTAAACAATCAAAACAATAACCACAAAAAATTCGCTTTCAAAGACCATGGTGTATGTAAAAAAAAAGACACACACGCACACCCAATATCCAATGAGTTGTGGGCCTCGGTTCGTTAGTTGGTTGTGGTTTGCTGTTATTTCAACTCAGTTGTAAAAAACATCCTCAAAGCAAAGCCAACCCACCTGCCAGGCAGGGAGGTGATATTTAAACCTACCACCAATTCAAGCGAAGGCAGCTGGCCTTGGAGAATGTGGCCCTCCGAAATCCTGCCGCTTTTGCGGAAACCCAGTCGCTACCTTGCTCCCGCCGGCACCCTCACACCCTGCCGCCCTCGCCCTCGGCACACCCAGACTGCCCTACTACCAACGCCCCCGACTCGCGGGGCGCTCTTGGTTCCAGATTCCATCCCTGGAGCGGAGAAGCCCCATCCGCTCCAGTCTCCTCGTCCAGCTGAGACAACCCAAGCCTGGCCAATGGGAGGAGGCGGCCGCCGCTGGCCACCCGCCGTCGCCAGCCTCCCCGCGCCTCTGCACACCAGCCCTGCCCCGGCGCGTCGGCCAAGCCCTCAGCCTACCGGGACCCAGCCTCGCGCGTCCCCCCAACTCGGCCCTGTAGCCTTCGCACCTGTGGTATTGCCGTCCGCCCAGCCCCGGCGTACGGCCGCGAGGAGGCATAGGAGGAGCAGCGGCAGCTGCAGCGGCGGCGGCCCCCGGAGCCCCCGCAGGCCAGGCAGGGCGCGCATGGCGCCGGCGGGTCAGCCGCGCTCCTCGCGCACCGCCGTAGGTGGCCGAAGTTTCTGCGCACACTCGCGGGTGGCCCGGCGCCTGCTGCCTGTCCCGGGGGGCGGGACACGCGACAAAAGGCAGAGTGGGAGGGGCCCGGCCGCCCTGCCCTCCTCCCCTGAGACGCTCTCACGGCGCCCGAAGCCGACCCAGGACTGCACCCAGTCCTCCATCAATTATGCAGCACGCTGACCGCAGCGGCCGCGCCCGGATGCGCAGTAGCCACCTCCGCGCCGCATCGTCTCCTGCCTCCGCCCTCCCGGCTCTAGCAGGTCTGGGCGGGAGCTTGCTAAGGACGCGGCAGGTGATGTCCAGCTCGTCTCCTGCAGGAGAGCTTGAAACTCCTAACGTGGGTGCATACATATGTATGTCTGCAGACTATCCTTTGCAGTTCGTCTGAAGCAGGGTTCACTTATTCACTCTGATGGGACAGATGAGAGGATGGAAAACACTTTTCCGCCCCCCCCCCCCCCCCCCCCCCCCCCCCCCC